>NC_053161.1:180087585-180124612 GCF_016835505.1 Polypterus senegalus
TCTTGTGTCAAAGACCAAGGCCAGATATGCGACATATTGTTGACTTGTTTGATCTCGACATTTCGGCTGTCTATGGCTCAGATTCACTCATCTGCTTCTTTACGACACATGATAACATCTGCCTTTCTAGCATTTACTTTTAATCCTTTTTGCGTTTCATTATCTAAAAAACACGCACCACTGTTTTCACAAACATGGCACATCAGGCTAGTAATAAAGGAAACAGAGAGCTGAATGTGCCCAATGTTGGTTTGTACCTTGAACACGTCATGTGTGTAAAATCACATTGTGATTCTCATTAATGGTGTTGGACGCCTAAACACTTTATACACTCAGCACTACTACGATCTCCTGGGAATTTTGAAACACTTGCTGCTAAAATACTTAAACTCTTCAGTTGTTGAATTCTTGGTCCAGGGATGGCTCCACTATTAACACCCTATGTTGGCCTCCTCTTTTATTCACAAAAAAAAGTCATACAGAAGTAGTTTCAGTGATTTTCTTCTTAATTTCCATCCCAGTGCTTCACAATGGTGACCAAAGGAAAAATAAAATCACCTCACAGGAAAAAACAAATCCACAAGTACATATATTCCTAAAGCCATTTACCATACACCACAAATGACAATTCACAATGACACTTGACACAGTTGTCTTTTACACAAAACCCCAACAACACACCACACAAAAACACCGCTCCACACTCTAAAAAATGAAGGGGTCAGAGGTGTTTTCAGGACAATGCCAAAGGGAATCATTTTGGTTTCCCAAAGGCCATTCCACATGAAGGTTCCAGAAAGAACTTTTATTTATTACATCTATAATCTGCTCCATACAGTAAATAACCATAAATAGAAGGTAACATCCTTGTGAAACACCAATTAAAGGGACTCTTGCTGTGTTTTATATCACAGGCCAAATTCAGGTTTTCTTGGTCTTCAAATGTCCTGCTAAGTAGTCTACTATACAATAAACACTTCATTGTTTTTCTAAATATCAAGCACAAAGTACAAAGAACCAACTTCATATACAAAGAACCCTTCCCACAATGAAATGGTGCTTTTTCAAGCAAACGTTCTACAAAGATCGACACAACCCACTAATGAATTATAAAATACTAAAACACGTGTATTCCACAAAGAGCATTTAGCATGTAAGTCGCGTTTAAATCGAGATGCTATTCTGAGCTGGTATTGGTTCCACTATAGAAGATTAGTCAGGCTTGGCAACCAAGAAAATTAAGTGTCAGCCCTTAGTCTGGCACATGCCATTGTAAAAGTGAAGTTGAGCGTAATGTTGTGGAGTTCATAAAAGTCCTGTTCAATGAGAAAGAAAACCTCAGAGAAAGTTTCCATTTTTTTTTTTTGCTTTGCGTCCTCCCCTATCATAACCTTTCGTCATTTGGGGAGGAGCTAAAGCTTTAGATTCGTTAAAAACTATTGATCTCCAATTTTCGATAGATCTCGACATTTTAGGGTCCCCTGATACCGAAAACATTAATATCTCGATGGTGTGTGTGTGTCTGTCTGTCTGTGTGTGTGCAGGAGAAAAAGGCACTCTAGAGGAACCCTCAGATGCCGTAATTCTGCAATTAATTATGAATTCTTCTCATCATTAGATATTGTAATGACTTATATTATGATCAGAAAGATCAGCATCAGAGCAGTAAATAATTACTGAAAAATGTTATTGAATAATTCGGGTAACTTGGTTCCTGGGGTGCCAAGCCAACTGACACTCATGTCCGAATTTTTTATTTGTAAGCTATCTAATTTAGTGGAATTCTTGTTTAAATTAACCTTACATATTCTCTACAAAACAATAAAACATCATAGCCTAAACTATTGATTAAAAATTAACACCATTTAATTTGTCATTTATTTCCACCTTTTTCCTGATGTTAAGTGGAGTTTTCTGTTTTGTAATATATTTATTATTGCTGAATTCTTACTATTGATTAAGTTAATCTGACATTCATTACAAAGTGGTAAGACGTACATTAAAAACTCTGCCATTTATTCAAAAATGACAATATTATTCATATTTAAATTATTACAGCATTTGATCCAATTGCTGTTTTTGTTAGTGAAAGACATAAGAAAAAGTCTTTAAAAAAAGAAAATTTTAAAAAGGGTGTGTGTTCCATAGTAAAATCATCAGTTATACAAAAAAGATAGCAATTCTAAGTCCAGTTCCAGTTACCCCATCCCATGGCAAATGACACGCTGCCCTCGGGATTAATTCAAGATGCTGGTTGAGTCGCCACCTCTCGTCTTCCCTTTTCATTCACGGTGAAACAACATCCAGTTTTTAAACATGCTACCCAATCACAGGATGTTCTCCGGTGGTGCTGATATGTCCAGAGCGTTGGAGTTTAATCTTGCAGTGAAGGCAATAGAAGCTTTCTTGGTACAAGTTAAGCAGCAAGTGGTGCAGAGAAATGAAAAATAAAAAACTTTTCTTTTACTTATGTAAATTTCTTACAATTTGATGATTCTCTGCTGATCTTAAATCAATAAAGGCCAATCTGTCCAGTGAATCGCCAACATCAACAGGCAACAAGAGGAGGGGCTACAAGGGACCTCTGCACCAATCCAATGGAAGGCAAATAAACTGTTTACAAAGTCCAAAATGAAATAAAGCACCAGGTGGATTAACCACAAAGAAACACACAAAATGCTATTAAATCTACAACAGTAGCCATTACCAGGAAACAACAAGGAGGCATCCATAAATATTAATACAAAATGGCAACACACATGAACAAGACAAGTGGCCAAAAGGGAGACATGATGAGAACTGGATAGATAGATAGATAGATAGATAGATAGATAGATAGATAGATAGATAGATAGATAGATAGATAGATAGATAGATAGATAGATAGATAGATAGATAGATAGATAGATAGATAGATAGATAGATAGATAGATAGATCACCTGTGACATACATCTAACACAACATGTCAGAAATGTAAGGCGTATGGCAGAGATATAAATCTCTTGTCCACATTTACTGAAGAAGACGAGTGAGGCAGATCACCAAGAACCCCCTGAGGACTCTGCAGGAGTCACTAACCACAGTGAAAGACATTGGAGAGACTTTGGAGATCACGATTTAAGCCTTTTGTCTGTCAGACTAAGCGCCAAGTCCAGTTCTCTGCAGCAGGACCTAAAAGGTCTGTGAGGGAAAAATGAATGCAGCAAAATATGAAAACATTCTGGAGGAAAACCTGCTGGAGTCTGCAAGAATCCCGTGCCTTAGGAGAAGACAATGAGGCCAAGCATGAAGCCAAAGCTCTAGGGGAAAACAACAATATGAGTGTTCTGGACGGGCCGAGTTCATATCTCAGTCCAATGGAGAAGTTGTAGATGGACTTGAAAATGGCTGATCAATCACAATCAACATGGCACCTGCCAGAGCTTAAACAGTTTGACAAGAAAGAATTAATGGGGACAAACAACAGAGCTGAGAGAGAGGAAGAGAGACCTGAGCACAGACTCCAGCCTGTCATGATTGCCATTTACTAAACACTGACTTGAAGGGGTGACTACTCCTCTGTGACTTGGTGTTTTATATTTGTAGCTAATTTAGACCACTTTACAGAGACCCCTTTTCACTTTGACATTAAAGAGTTTTTTTTTTTATTGATTGGTGCCAAAAAAGCCAAATTAAATCCTCTGTGATCCAATGTTGTGTAAGAAAAAGTGAAAACTGCCAAGAGGTGAACACTTTTAAAGAAGTATCTTTTAATGTTTAAAATAAATAGTTAAAAAGGCAGAAGTCTATTCAACAATACACATAGCACACCAATAACGAATAACAAAGCAAGGATTCTCCCATTTTACATCTATAATAACTTTAATTTTTCTTTTTCTATTTGTAAAGCACACACATAGGTGTGAAACTGCGCTACAGAAAGAAATGAATGTCAATGTTGTTTAAGATCTCACCAGGCTCTGCCAGCTCAGTATAATTTAAATGTCTTTGTTACCAACAGTCAAGTACGAGATTCTGAAAGTCACCTGCAGTCCCTCGAGGGTCCTGCTAGACCAGAATATCACAAGTTACTCTAAGTAGTTTATTAGTTCAGTTCTCCTTACCTGTTTATGTCCCTGATGTCCCATGAACTGACGATGTGACTTTATTCAATATGCTGCTGCGGCTCGTGGACTTCAGCAGGCATTATACAATTTGAGGCAAAACCTGAGACTGCAGCAGGACTCGGTGTGTCTAAGCTCTCTGGCTGCTGTTCTACTTTACAAACACACTGTAACCAGGAAGTTCAGGTTTGTGAATAAAGTAACAAACAGAGGAATGCAGTCTGGTGAGTCTTCATCAGTCAAGAGGCCCACTTTACCACCTGGTGCTCCTTACTAACAGATATTAACAGACACAATTACAATACTGACGTGTGGGCCTTTCTTCAGATTACAGACACACACAGATTGGTGACCACAGTGGCTCAGCGTCTGTCTCTTTATCCCTCACTGGTCCATTTTCTCCCATTAGGACGTAATCTGTTGCTTCTGAGCACACACATTAAAAAAGCAGGGATGAGCTCCATCCTTTGTTCAGACTACTGTAAGTACAAATTCAGATCAATAACTCATCAGCACCTCCTTAGTCATCTGCTTTTGTTGTGTTCTCACAGAATTCCACCATGTTATTCAAACTCAATGCCTTCTAAACCCTTGATGACCATTCATTTTTTAACAAATTCTTTTTGTGTTTCTTTTCTTATTGCAATTTATTATTTTCCCAAATTGTCACAAATTTCTTCGGACTCTGATAGTGCAGGTCCGAGTTTGGTGTTTTCAGGGTTCAATACAGTTATTTTCTATTGTTTGAAGTTTGCTACTTTGTACCATTTATTATGATTAATTATTATTGTTACTTTTGATCTGCTCATGAACGTTTCCATGTTGTTGAGGACAACTGCACTGTTGCTAAACCACCGTGTACAACTTTGCATTTGAAAACAAAAAAGACCCCACACACTGCAGCTCTGTTCACATTTTATCACTCATATGTGACAACAATCTAATTTTTAGAGATATATGATTTGCAAAAAGCATAATGAAATCAAAACCTATTCGGAAGTATTTCCTCTATTCTCGTAAAGACTGTTTTGCATCCAAACCATCCACATCACTCTCAACATTCTTTGAGCCACTTGTTTCTATTTTCAGAAATGTGTTTCTTTGAGAGCTTTTTTATGTCAACATCACCATCCAAAAAATGATAAGTGTGTGGAAATGTAAAATATGGGAGTGTTAACTCAGAGTCCTATTGTAGATGCTTTTTAGCAGAGAGGGGTGCCCACCTCCATTTATGGTGGGATGTTATATCTGAATTCAATAATCTTGCACTGACCAAAGGAGAGAGATGGAGGAGGTTTAAAGTAATAAACTGTAACAGGTTCTTGTTGCTGAGTACATGTTACACCATAAGTGTAATACAATCAGCTTCCTATTGGCTCCCCAATACCCATGATTCCTTATTACTGCTGAACGCCCAATAGTTCAACAGACTTACAATATGCTGCATATTCCTACCCCCTAAAACTGTAAATGTGGGTAACAATTAACAAAGAGCACTTGCTATCTAAGAAGAGGAATATCAAGATGTTGTCAATGCAGTTTACATTCTAACAAAGGAGAGACGGTAAACCTCCTCTACATCCCGCTAACACAGATGTTTTATTCTGCCCCTTATTATTATTTTCTCACATACAGGGTTAGCTACTATAAGTTAAGATGGTCAGGAGGCTTTCTTCTTCACAGAGGGCTACGTCATACATGTGGTGTGTGTTCATCTCCTAACTCTGCCTCAGGTAACTTTGACATTAGTAGGAGTTGAAGCCGTAGAGACAGGGGGCATCCCAGGGGGCTTTAGGTCAGCTCACTAGGACTTGGTGTCTCAGATGTTTCTGTGCTACTGACTGTTTCAGCAGGTATACCAGGTAGCAACTGTTCAGCTTGTCGTCTCTATGTCTGGTGGTCTCACGTACATACCTTACAAGGGACAAGTCCAGTCATTTGAAGAATGGTTGCTGGTACCCATTTCTCAGTGGTAGAGTAATTAAGAGATAGAAGAGCATCTCCACTGGGAAGATCACGATTATTAGTTCACTTGGCCCATTGATTTACTTGATCCTGCTGCTTATCATAAACTCGCACCGGAGTGGTAGCTGAACTTAACAAATCAAGACATGTTTTAAGCTGCCATTTTAGAGACAGATCAGCTGGTGACATACCTGTTATTGTATGGGATGTGTAAGAAGAAATGTGTAAAGATATTGTTTGAAAGGTGCTTCCCTTTTGGACGCTTTAAGAGAATATTTAAGGGTTTGCTCCATTCTTTCAGCCAGGCAATGAGGGCTGGATAGATGATTAATACCACTACTTTTTAGGAATCTCTCCATTTATTGGGAGACAAAAAGATGTAAACATCTCTCTTAAGATTTGGATTGTCTTTTCTGTGTGATGGTGGACATGATGGTGACCTCAGGCCACTTAGAATGTACATCCACTGTGTCCAAAGTATAACACCCTCTACAGGTACTGCAAAGTCTAAATAAACACGTTGCTAAGGACTGGCAGGCCATTCCTTTGGATGCAGTGGTGCTGGACTTGACATATTTCTGAGGTCTTGGCATGATGAACATGAAGTTGCCCTTTCTTCAATATCATGATCAAGTCCAGGTCACCAAAAGTAACTCTGGGTTAGCTCTTTCATTTGGACTGAGCCACAGTATCCGATGTGTAAACTCATCCAGAATGGGCTTCCTCAATCTTGGTGGCATGATCACTCACTTGCCCAAAATGAGTCATCCTGCTTTCACTGAAAGCTTATTGTCTTTGCATTTTGTGAACAATTATGTTTCAAAATTAACTTCCCATCAACATAGTTTTTCCGTTACTTTCAAATCAGAATCTTTGCTAAAACCAATCTGCCCAATTGTCCTCACCTTACACCCATTTCTGTTCCAGAAGAAATACTTATCAGTCTTGACGACTGAAATCTCTTCCTTCCAAAGATACAATGGGGAAAGGATCTTTTACTTAACATCTCAGAAAAGGAGTGGAAGTCAGCCATGCACAGAATGCACCCCTGCTCCAAATGCACAAAGCATTAAATCATTCAACTTAATCTTTAATTGATCACGTTTATCTCATTTAAAATTGTCTAAAATGTATCCAAGGCCAAGATCCAACTTGCAAACATCCCATCCTGCAGAGTTTTACAAGAAATTCTCCGCTCAGCTAGCTCCCTCCTATTAGCAACATTTACAGAAGCCAGAGATAACCAATTTCTTCCACAAACCTTTCGCCAAGCACTAATCACTGTCTTTCCAAAACAAAATAAGGACTTATTACAATGTGCATCATACAGACCAATTTCACTTCTGAATAACGACGTTAAAATACTCTCTAAAATCATAGCTAGAAGGATGGAGAAAGTGCTCCCTCGGTAATATCACAAGACCAAACTGGATTTATTAGGGGCCGGCACTTATCTTCAAATCTTCGACGCCTGTTTAATGTAATATACTCACCAACTAAATCAAACACCCCAGAAATATTATTATCATTGGATGCAGAAAAAGCATTCGACATGATTGAATGGAAATACCTTTTTACTATATTGGAGAAGTTTGGGTTTGGCCCAACATTTGTGCATGGATTAAATTACTGTATACTAACCCAGAAGCTTCAGTTTGCATCAATAAGATTTGCTCAGACTACTTTAAACTAGAACGTGGCACAAGACAAGGATGCCCCTTGTCACCGCTGCTGTTTGCATTGCCATTGAACCACTGGCAATACATTGTCGAAATACTGATCAGATAAAGGGGATTAGCAGAGAAGGACTGGAACAGAAAATCTCATTATATGCAGATGACATGGTACTGTATATATCAGACCCAGAAAATTCTGTGCCTGCAGTCTTAGCAGCACTCACAGAATTTCAAAAGATCTCTGGTCTCAGAATTAATCTGAATAAAAGTGTACTCTTTCCAGTGAACTCTCAAGCATATAATATTAGATTAGATACCCTACCTTTTATCATTGCAGAACAGTTTAAATACCTAGGGTAAACATCACAAGTAAACATAAAGCTCTTTATCAACAAAATTTCGTCGTCTGCATGGAAAAATTAAACAAGACTTGCATAGATGGTCAACCCTTCATCTCACACTAGCTGGAAGAATTAACACTGTTAAGATGAATATTCTTCCTAAGCTCCTTTTTTTATTTCAAAACATCCCAATATACATTAATAAATCATTCTTTAAGCAATTAGATTCAACAATAACCTCATTTATTTGGAATTCAAAACATCCACGCATCAAAAGAGCGACCCTACAAAGACAAAAGGCAGAAGGCGGCATGGCTCTACCTAACTTCCAGTTTTATTACTGGGCAGCAAATATACAGGCGATAAGAACCTGGACACAAATAGAAGAACATACACAGGCTTGGACCGCAATAGAAGTAAAATCCTGCAGTACTTCTTTGTATTCCTGCTCTGCGCTCCAATAAACACACGTTATCGGCAATACACTAATAACTCAATTGTGCTCCACTCACTTAAAATCTGGAACCAATGTAGAAAGCATTTTAAGATGGAGAAGCTTCTATCTGTGGCACCTCTGCAAGAGAACCACCTCTTTCAACCTTCACAAACATATGCAGTTTTTAATATCTGGAAAAAATTGGAATTAACTTGCTTAGAGATCTTTATATAGACAACATCTTTGCATCCTATGAACAATTACATTCCAAATTTAACATTCCAGCTACACATTTCTTTCACTATCTTCAAATCAGGAACTTTGTTAAACAGAACCTTCCAGATTTTCCTCATCTTGCACCCTCATCCACGCTGGAAAAATATTGCTCAATTTTAAGGAATTAGACTCCATCTCTACAATATATAAAATCATTTTACAATCCCTTCCTTTCAAAGATCCAAGAGGACACTGGGAAAAGATCTCTCAATTAATATATCAGAAAAGGAGTGGAAAGTAGCAATGCAGAGAATTCACTCGAGCTCCATATGCAAAGCATACAATTATACAACTCAAAATTATATATCGAGCACATCTGTCTCGACTAAAACTCTCAAAATGTTTCCAGGGCATGATCCAACCTGCGAACGTTGCAATCAAGTGCCAGCCTCACTAGGTCACATGTTCTGGGCCTGCTCCAAATTAACATTATTCTGGACAAAAATTTTTAATTACCTCTCAGACAGCCTTGGACTCACAATCCCTCCTAACCCATTAACAGCTGTGTTTGGGGTTCTTCCAGAGGGCTTAAAGTGGAGAAGGACAAACAAACTGTGATTGCATTCACTACACTGTTGGCACGCAGACTTATTCTGATAAACTGGAAGAACCCAAACTCTCCTCTTTAAGTCAGTGGGAAACCGATGTGTTATATTATTTGAAATTGGAAAAATCAAATACTCAGTTAGAGGATCCGTACAGACTTTTTCAAAACATGGCAGGATCTAATCAGTAATATTTTAAAATAAGTTTATAAAGCACAGAGAATTTATTAATTTAGGTATGTTTAAAAGCCTTAAATTTTACACCGTTTGGCTTGCTCTCTCTCTCAAGGGTGGGGATCGATCTGTTCTTAAAATTAATTCTTTTTTGTAAAAACTTGATTGCTATGTATGGATTGTAATAAAATTAATAAACAAAATTAACTTCCCATCAACATAGTTTTTCCGTTACTTTCAAATCAGAATCTTTGCTAAAACCAATCTGCCCAATTGTCCTCACCTTACACCCATTTCTGTTCCAGAAGAAATACTGATCAGTCTTGACGACTGAAATCTCTTCCTTCCAAAGATACAATGGGGAAAGGATCTTTTACTTAACATCTCAGAAAAGGAGTGGAAGTCAGCCATGCACAGAATGCACCCCTGCTCCAAATGCACAAAGCATTAAATCATTCAACTTAATCTTTAATTGATCACGTTTATCTCATTTAAAATTGTCTAAAATGTATCCAAGGCCAAGATCCAACTTGCAAACATTGCAATCGAGCTCCAGCCTCACTGGGCCACATGTTTTGGAAGTGCACCAAATTAACATCATTTTGGACAAAAATCTCTGAGTGCTTTCCAAAAAGCCTCGGTGTCACAATCCCTCCTAAATCATTAACAGCTGTGTGTGGTGGGCTGACAGAGGGGCTTAAAGTGGAAAAGTTGACAAACTGATTGTAATGGCCGGCACCACACTATTGACATGTAGACTTGTCCTGCTTAACTGGAAGAATCCCAGCCCTTCTAGAATAAGTCAGTGGGTAACTGAAGCTCTATGCAGTTTGAAATTGAAAAAAAAAACAATCACATTCTCATTTTTAAAAATATGGCAAGATCTAATTAATAACATTTTAGAATAAGCATTTAATTGGGAAAAAGGACATTCTCCCTTACTTGGTGCTTTTGAAGATTTGCTCTTCCTGTTAGCTTTCCTCTCTTTCTCACAGGATGGGGTTGAATTCTGTTTTGTAAGTTTGAATTGATTATATGGAATTTTATTTTCTTCGTTGTATAAGTTAGACTCGATCATATGGAATATTATTTTCTTTAAATAAAATTAGTAAAAAAAAAAGTGTTAAAACTGTCCTAACAGCCAGTGTAGTCTTAGCTTTGCTGAATGTCATTTCACACTCTTGTGACAATTTCCAGGGTCTACTCTCACACAGCAACTCATACAGAGGTTTCAGCAATATTGTTAGCTGTGGTACGAAACGCCCATAATAGTTCAGGAGACCCAAAATGATCTCAGTTGGTTGACATTGTTTGGACAAGGGCATCCACTACGGCCTTCACTTTTGAATGAGCCATGTTCAAAGTGTCAGCCTCAATTACGTGCCCTGGAAGCTTTGAAGAAGTCACATTTGTCCTTATGCATGTTCAACCCATAATCTTCTAGCCTGCTTATGGATTTATCAGATTGGCCACGTGCTCCTTGTCAACTCGGCCAGTGACCAGGCTGTCATCCAGGTAACACTGGACACCTGCTAGTCCACTATACATCTGATATAAAGCCAGTGTCAAAGTAGTCTTAAAAGGTAAGTGATGATAACAGTGGAGTCCTTTATACGATGTTATGGTGAGGTACTTTTGTGAGCCCTCATTCACATGCATTTGCAAGTATGCTGAGATCTAGTTTACTAATCTCCCAGCAAACCCAGCAAAAAGATCTTCAATTACAGGAAAGAAGTATTGCTCAGCTATGAGTACAGGGTAATCTGTCACCTTAAAGTCCCCACGTAATCGTACAGACCCATCATGCTCATTGTGGCCCACTCAGAATGGAAACCAGCTTCTTGGACTACCAGTTTGATAAGCGTAAGGTCGTAAAGCAGTGGGAAGACTGCCTGCCTTCAAAAACATTGATTGACAATTTGGTGGCACTCTTAGTGTCACTTTAATTCCCTTCATACTCCTCAGTTCCTCTTGGAAGACAGTTGTGTGCTTTCTCAAGACCACAGCCAACTCAGACTCTCTGACAGACACAGCATTCACCTTGGTCCAATCCACCTGTACTTTAATAAATAATAATAAATGACAAAAATCAAATACAAAAACTCTCCTAGGCCACTACTGCAATGATGCAATTTAGTGGCAAATAGGGGTTGTGCAAATCATGTAGAAAATGTGACAAAGGAGACTTCAATGGTATGGGCACATCCTACAGGCAGCACCGGGAACCACTGCTGACATCGTCTACCACTTCATAGTTGATGGCCAATGGCCATTATGATGGCCAAAACATAACTGCCAGGACACAATCAGAATGGACATGAAGATAATTCAGCTACACCCAAGCCATGGACTTGATTGCGTAAACTGGCATACTGCTATCCAAAAAGTGGACACGGCACCAGCGGGACAACACTAAGATGAAGAAGAGAAGAATAAATGACAAAAATATTCTCAGATTTCGTGATCAAATCTCTACTGCATTGTTCATAAAATTCTCAGCTTGCCCTTTAGGTAGCAAAGTTCAGCATATAAACTTTTCTAAGATGGCATCAGTGATCAACATGACCTGAAGAAAATGACAAAAAGCTGTAATGGAGTTTTCTAAACATGGGTGTTCCAGTGTTTATCTGTCAGATGTCCTAAGGGGCCAAGGCTGTGCTGGCCATGGCTGGGAGAACCGAGCTGCTTGGTGAGATCTTTGGCCATGGAGAGGGAATTGGGTGAACCCCTTCTGGCTGAATGAGCCTGGGGCCCCCAGAGACATGATTTCTCTGGCAATCAGAGATGAGAGAGCAGATTCCACTCCCTTCCTTTTGGAGTGCCTGGTCACTGCCTTTAAAAGTTTATCAGACCATAAACATACCCGAGTCCTTACGCCCAGCCAGCTTTGGTGACTCTAGATATAAACAGGCCGATCACGTGCCCCCTGTGGCCACGATGACTCATTTGAATGTGTGCCCCATCAACTGTCGATGGTACTTTCTGTGTCCATCATGTTGACCATGGGTAACTGGGAATCAGGGTTCCATTCCGGAGAGGGAGCCTGAGAAATGGCTACCTCATCCAGGAAGGCAGCAGGTGCACAAATTACCCACTCCCTGCTCGGGGAGGTAGTGACAAAAAATAACAATGCAAGCCTGTTTGGGCCCTGTAATTGGAATAAATAGACTTTAAATCCTTGCACAAGGATCCATTGGAGGGCAAGTCTAGTGCCAGCAGCTGCGTAATTCTGGCTCCAATAGCATATATAAAAGTTGCTGCAGTTAAGAAGCTCATAGCTGGATCTTGGGATTGAGCTGGAGGTCCGCTGTAAGGCTAGCTACCGCCTGTCCCAGCCCCCGCTTCTCTATGCCACCTCGGTGCTCTTGACTGAGTGTTCCATGGGGTCCGAAGCTTTTACTTTGAAAGCGATTACTTTCCAAGCAGGCTCACCCATCTGAATATTGCAGCTAGGAGTGATGGAATAGGTCTCCATTCTGTTTTGTTGGTTTCCTGAACTGGGGCCATGATTAAGAGCGGGCATTCGTATTGCATAATGTTTTCATTAATCCAAAACAAAAGACAGCGGTTCGAAGATGATCAGAAACCATCGTAGTTCCGACCATAAACGATGCTAACTGCTGATCCGGTGGTGTTCTTGCCAGAGACTTGCCTGCAAGCCAACCAGGAAACCAAACTCTTTGGGTTCTGGGGGGAGTATGGTTGCAAAGCTGAAACTTAATGGGATTGATGGAAGAACACCACTAGGAGTGGAGCCTGTGGCTTAATTTGACTCAGCCTGGACACAGAGAGGACTGACAGATTGATAGCTCAATTTTTATTATGTGGGTGGTGGTGCATGGTCATTCTTAGTTGCTGGAGCAATTTGTCTGATAACGAGCAAGACTCCCTCCTGTTTATTAGTTATGTGACCCACAAGTGGTTGGTGTCCAACTTCTCAGAGGGACAAGTGGCTTTCAGCCACATGATATTGAATAATCACAAGTCTGTGATGCCCTTAGGTGTCTGGGGCTGCACGTGCGCTACACGGAATGAATCAAAGTGTGTCTATAAGCCGCCGAAAGTCATCATTAAGCTGTTGAACCCCATTCATGATAGGGACTGGGGCTAGCAATTGTTCCTTACAAATGAGTAATTCCCATTAAGTATGGGTCATAAGCTTACACTGATTAAGTCCTTGCCCTTTGTACACACTGCCCGTCGCTACCACAGATGGATGGTTTGGTGAGGTCTTTGGATCGACCCTGCCGTGGTCGCTAATGGCCTGTGATGGAGTGCCAAGAATTTAGTGGGCATGCATGAGTCTGAGGCCGACTTTATTAGTGTTAGCGTCTGAGTCTGACGAGTAGAGTGAATAGGGAACAGCTTGTCATTCCATAGCTTGCTGTACGCTCAGGACCGAATTGCTGGCTTGCAATCCCAGCCCAGGAATCGCTCGTGCAAAGGGGAGGCTGAAGTAAAGAAACACATTTGTTGTGCGTAGTTTGTTGTATTTTTTTTTTTTTGTCTGCATTCCTTTACAATCTATCGATTCACTTGTAAAAAGGACAATGGCACACCAGGCATCTTAGCCACCTGTCAGCTGAGACTGACAATGCAAATTGTTCAAGTAATTCAACTAGTGTTATTCTCTACTGGAAAAGATGGTCTTCATTTCAAGTGTAAGCTTATTCATCTGAAGAAGCGTCTGCTAAGAGGACTGCACTGCATCTTCCAGCAGCAAACCAAAGCAGTGATTCACTGCCAGGCAGTTCGCTCCCACAGGTCAGGACTACTCAGTATGACATGAACACATTGGGGACATAAATTATACAAGGAATGGGTTGGTGACACAAGCCAAACAGCAGGCAATAAGAAGAAGAAGGCGAATGTCACTGCTTTCATGTGAGATGGAAGGTGGGATAGATGGTAGAGACACTTTTACCAGCGAAAGGAAATGTACAAAGCGAGTTTTTGAAGTGAACAATGAAAGCATAAGTGCAGGGAAAGAGCAAGAAAGTGACGGTCCGAAAGGAAGATTTAAAAGGCAGACAGCGAAAGGAGAAATAGGAAGGCAGCGTGTGGTGAAGAGAAAGTGAAGGCACGAAATGAACACTACAAGCTGAGAGGGTAGAATGAAGAACTAGCAAGAGCCGAAAGGGACATTAAAAGGGCAGCACATGAGAGAAAGAATTGGTTTTAAAAATGTTAAGATGATATGAGCCTGAGAGGGGAAGGCAGGGGACGCGAACTGGAGCTGCATGGACTGCAAGGGTATGCCAACAGGAAAGGAAAAGTATCCTTTGAGAGCGTGAACTTAACATTAGAGAGTGCATTTGAAATCATGATTAAAAAAATTACTGCTGCCATGTAATCAACATTGAGAAATTGTCAGCATGAAGTGAAGTTTAGAACATGTCAGTTTGAAGTGAGCGGGCTCTGTGCAGGAGACTCCTGCTGTGCGAAGTCTTAAACGGGCTTACATAGGGAGCCCTTAGTTACACCAATTCCTACGCTGGTCGGTATTCAGGAAGAGTTTGCATAAGAAGACTTTTGTAACAACGTCCCCTGCTGGTCAGACTGGTGTTTGTACATCTCCGGGGTGTCTCCCTCCCTCATCAAGGAGAACATGCAGATTCCACACAAAGAGCATCTGGAACTTGACGCTCAGTCTTCTTGTCATGAGGCAGCAGTGCTACTGTTAATGCTGTATTTGTGATATGCTGTATCTCACATTATTAGTTCGATAATTGGAAATCCCCAACTATAACGTCCATGTATTTTAATGTATAGTAACAAGGTGATGGCGACTCTTAACATTATTGTTCTCATGAGATAGGTTCTGTTTCTGGATGCTAATATGCATTGCTACTTTTATTCTAAAGTGACACTTATGCGAAAAAAAATTGACAGTCCTTTAAAACTAGTAATATTATTTTTTGTGGATAAGGAGTTTTGAAAGAAATGCTTGAAATACTTGCATGCCATGAGTCTGAGAATGGACTTCATGTGTGTTTGTTAGACATCAATTGCAGCCATTCTTACAGTGATGCTGCCTACCATTGACTGGGCACATCATGATGTTGTGGGAGTTACATGGCTGACATCGTAGGTACTGCAGGCTGCAGTTAAACTCTGTGGGAGCTTCCAGCTCATTTCTTCTTTCTGTGTTCAGGTGGAGATGGGTGAAGTGAACCCTCATGAAGTACCCAAATGTTTGAAGCAATTGTGTTGGAAATCGTGTTGAAGCTTTGAAGCATTTGACACAAATCTCTAATGAAACTTCCTGGCCATTCACATTACACAAACTCAAAATCAAGTTCAATGACATTTGTTAATCTTTTATTTCTTCTATTTTTCACTAGACTTGTAAGAAAAGGCGATGCAGGAACATTACTTCTGAATAAATATTAAGAGACGCAGGTCAGGTCAGGTTGGGGAGCATGCACTGGTACAGCACGTTGTCTCACCCACCACACGATGGAACAGCTTGTGATTCTGGCTGGCAAACCCCCAGGCAGACACGCGGTCCAGTCTCACCATCCAGAAATGACTCTCTAACTGCCGCAGCCAGGTGTTATGTGGGCATCACCTTGGCCTGGTCCAGCAACTCGGGTCCTCAACAATGAGGGTCCTGTGAGCCGGATCACGCTTGGGGAATCACGCCACATGGCCATAGTGCCGTAACTGAGCTCCCTCACATTCGTAACTACACATGCAACAACTCACTCGACACAAAGTCAAACGAGCCGTACCCACAGAATCTCTGAAGAGACACAGTACCAAAAGAGTCCAGTCTTCGTCTCAGGTCACTGGATTGCATCCATGTCTCACCACCATATATCAAGAGAGAAAGAACCAGGTGCCTCATGTATAAATGGTGGATATGTACAAAAATGTTGTGTAAGAACATTTCCACACTCAAATCACAGTGTATAAAACCTAAACTTGGCATAAAGCCACGCACATTTCCATGGTAGCTCATACCCTGGCATACGCAAGTTCTCCCCTCAGTCTTTCAAACTGGCGACACCCAGCGTCAAAGCAGTGCTACTGTTCTTGTGTGGTTTCCCTTTCTTTTTTATATCCACATCCCTGAAGCGGCTTTATAAATACACTGAAATTAACCTCAGATTGTTTATTAGTTTAATGCATCTGATTGTAATTAACTTGTAACTATATAATGGTCCACAGAATGGTCAAACTATTATAAATACCATAGCTGCTTTAGCATTGTTACTCTCACTGCATCTTCTTCTTTCAGCTGCTCCCATTAGGGGTTGCCACAGCAGATCATACTTTTCCATATTACTTTCACTGCACCACTAAGAGTATTTATGTCACTGTATCTGAGTGAGGAATCAAAGATCTACAGAAGCTGAGAAAGAGAATTATCGGTATACAGCATCAAGCATACATTGCCTCAGCCATGCTGCCTATTGAACCGCTTGCATTCAGCTAATGCTCTTTGAACATGGAGGAAGTAACTTTGCTGTATAGGACTAGAGAACTGTTTATCCAGATGTCCTTTGGTTGAGATAGTGTGAAGTCCTAAAGTGGTGCAGAATAAGACCATGGAGATACTGTAGCAGTCGTAATGATGCTAAGAGTCACACCATCTGAAGATGATGTTTATTTTATTGTGAGGTCCACAGGAACACATCCAGCTTTACCCAGCATGCACACACTCATTCAAACACTGTTAGTGGCAGAATGAAAAGATAAGTAATGATAAAATGTATTAATCAAAATAATGAAAAATAGAACATACAATATAAGCCAAATCACATTCACAATGGCTCTCCCCAGCTCCCCGATGGCAAAAATAAATTACAACTCTAACATCAGGGGAACTGAGGTGCAGGTTTGATTCTGAGGTTGAAGTTTCATATAGGGTTTAGATTTACTGGTGCGCAGGTCGAAGTCCTACATGGATGGGTAAAGTCTTTAGGCCAGGGTCTGTTGTCATTGTCTAGAATGCAACAAATGCACTAATGTAAGCTTAATTGTCATTACATGTAAATTAATAGAATCAACTCTTAAGGAAATGATTCAGAAATAAATTTAAAGAGCAGGAGTGTTAATGATGGGGAATTCCATGTTTTACTAAGATTCAGGAATTCTATGAGGAATCCACAAAAGCAGATGAGCAAAAAGGCATAAACCATTCTGGAGGTCAGTCTGTCAGGATGGCTCTTCTTTGCTAATGTGTTGTTCCTCGACTGTCACATCAGCTCAGTTCATCAGTGACTTAATTGGACTGTTGAGTGACGTGTTGTATTTTTTACATTTTTCTGAACTGATGGTTTGGACCTGCTGTGTATAGTACTTTAAACACACATCAATGGCAATGAACTCTTGAATTTAATATAAAGAGTCCATGCTGAGTAAATTTGTTTGTTAAAATTTAAGTGAAGGGTTCTTCCTCCGCTGTGTGAAAAAATTCTCAAAAATTCCTTCCAGTCAAATAAATACAGGGCCACACAGACCCATAATCACAAACATAATGGACCAATTTAGATTCGCTGCCAATTAAACTCCTCAGAGCACCTGGAGGAAAACCCACAAACACTTCACATGGACAAAGAATGGAGGACACCGGATATGTGAGGCAGCAGAACTGACCAGGGACTTGGACTCAGCAAACCGTTATTACATCCTACCCAACAGCACAATTTCAAAGCAGAATGGTAGATAATAGTTTTATCAGGGAAACTGTGATATTTTTGGGATCTTTGTTGTTCAGAATGTAAAGAAAAATTGTAAGAGTTAAAAAAATGTGACATGTGAGCCATTGTCTTCTAGCCTAAAGAAGAGCTTGAGTCCAAGGGCACAGTGAAAGCACCTATGCTTGGACCCAACTGTAGAGTTCCTATGATGTCTTCTTCCACTGGTGGTATCGGGTTATGTCGAAGTTGGGGCCAAGTTTGGGTAGCCCCTCTGCTTCCAGGTGGCTTAAGCACCCTCCAGTCTGCGAGTCAAATCTAGTAGTAAGTGAACATCATTATGGAGTAACTCATCACAAAGGTCCTCATTTATCCATGACAGGATTGTGGCAATAGTGATCTTCTCCACAATGCACTTGATCCTGTCTCTGCAGAACCAGCTTTGAGTCAGATAAACCTAATTCTGGATCTGTCCCATATAGGGCATTCCAGGTCAATACACCACAGATAAAACTGGCATCCCTTGGCCAAAGGGCTCATGGCCATAAGGAGGAGGATCTGCTGCTTCAGGAAGTCATAATCATTAAACCTTTCAGAAGGTAGATCTCGCATAACCTGTATTGCCAAGATAGCTGCCCAGCTTCCCCTGTCCCAGTGCATCAGTGTTGCCATGCGTTTGAAGCAAAATATAGTAGGTAACATTAAGGTCATCTGCGGGAGCCATCTTCACCAGTACACCCCTTGGACGAGCAAAGGCAGGGGGGCCAGCAGGAGCCTCATCTTACTCCCCTGGTAGTGGGATATTGTGTGCCTCTTGGGGATCCATTGGTGTAAGACCCAATTTCTAGTAGTATATGACACGTGAACCACTGTCTTGCACCGTAAAGAAGAGGCCTAGTCTAAGGGCTTCAAGAAAACCAACTTTATTTCAATACAAACAAGAACAGCAAGGTCATTTATTCAAACAGGTGCTACCACTTCCGTACACAGGGATACAGCAAACAAGCAGGGATGGGGCCAGTTTATAATGTTCCCTGCATCAACCATCAGGCGACAGATGCATTAAGCAAAGAGGCTGTGAACTTGTAATTGCCTCGTGGTGTGAACCTGCGGTTGCCTCAGTGGTGGACAAGCAGCTCTTGACAGACGTGTCAGTCACGTTTCGGTGTGCAGCCCCATTGAAGTGGATCTGTCTAAAGAAAAGCAATCACAAATATTTAAACTGCTCTCACTCAACTAGTGGAACACCTAATGATAAAGAGTAAAACAAAGTTGGGACTTGAAAATGAACAAGAAAAGTCCAGAAAGGAACATTGTGCCCACTGAGCAAATTCAGAACATCAGTGCCAACCTGCAGATTGAGTTGATGTTAGGGGATAAAAATAAAAGTGTGGCTGAAAATGCAAAGGACATCGGGGTCATACTGTCTGAACCATAAATAAAACATGGAGGACAGTGACATGCTGTGAAGGGCACAATAAAACATCTTCTGTCCAAACATATTTTTCTGTCCCTACACGTCATTACTAGTGAAGCTCTGCCAGCTCTTCTATTTTTCATTTATTTCTCCTCTCTTTGATATGAAGTGTCTTCTTAATTCTGCTCACCTTCATCTGCTCCATCGCCCTCCTCGTCTCCTTCAGTGTCTTCTCTTTCTCCTTAATTCTCCTCCTGATTTCACTCAGTGTCATCTCCAGCTGTTTCTGTTTGGACACACAAGAGGACACATGGGGGTCTTATCAGAATTCACTTTCAGTTTCACTTACTGCCTGAAGAGCTCAGATAAACCTGACAGAAAATCAAATGAGCAACCACTGAAAATATAAAAAGAAGCAAAAACACGTTATAACTGAAGCCCAGAGAAAATTAACTCGTTTTAAAACTTAATTCAAGAAATAAGAAAACAACTGAAACTAACTCAAATTGGAAACAAATGACTTCACGGTGGGCAGTTTTAGGTTGTGAGAGAGGTCCACATTAAGCCTCGATTACTAGTGATGGCCATAGTGATGGCTGTGAAAACACTGAGGACTGACCAGGCGACTGAGACCATCGATAAAGATGAGCAGGGCCTGCAAGACGAGCCGGGGGCTATAAGCAAAGGTTCAAATCAGTCAGTGATATACAAACTTGTCATGAAGGAGTGACAAGAGAGCATGCTACAGATGTGGAGGAGAGCTCAGTGCAGCAGAAGGTCATATCATAAATCAAACATGCCATTCTACAGCGGTGGGCCCCATGTGTCGGTGGGCTACAACAGGGTACATTGACACACAGGTGTGCTCCAGCGACAGATATGGTGTGTTGTTGTCTTGATTCAAAGGTGGATATCCATCTTGTACACGTGGATAGGCTGCTGATCAGAGTTTTGGTGGATCCAGTTTTCATTTTAGATGCCTGAACAAGTGGCAACAGTAAGTGCAGGCAGATGTCGGTGCAGAACAATGTAAAGAGTGAGAAGCTAAGATCAGGGGCAGAGCAGACAATGTGGGCTTATGAGCAGTGCTGTCTGTGCCACATGCCAGTCCTGGTAAGGCTGTGAAGTTTGGAAAGTTTAACATGAAGCTCAAATTTAAAATAGCGAATGAGCTGGAGAGCAGAAGAGGGACATACAGTACAAGAAGAAAACTCCAAACAAACATGACAAATCAAAAGTATTGGAGAAACAAAATCAAATAAATAAGACAATGAAGACACTGAGTCAATACCAGAATATCAAAAACAGAGTTACATATTTAAAATAACAAAGAAAAATATGCTGATCAAAGGGCTACAGTATATACCAAACAAAACCCCAAATCCAAAACATTCAACCATATATTACATTTAATAAGTAGCCGAAGTACTGAAGTGTATAAATAACTGGAAATTGAACATACAGTAGCTGGATACAACCCACAATGAGACACAAAGACGGACTCTTAGACCTGTTCGGTTTGTCACTAAAACTTCAGAAAGCGTCACTGAGCAAACTTTTTCCACCTAACAACTACAGACCATTGGCACTTACGTTTCACATCATCAAACCTTTTTCAATTACAGGTCCTGGACTTTAAGAATGTGGGAGACTGGTCTTGGAACACATTAGAATTAAAGAAGAAAGCAGAGCAGACTTCTCCTTTTTTAGTATATTGTGTTCCTTTAATGCAGGAAGAGACATATTTAATATGTTCTATAACTCTGTGATGGTCAGTCTGGTATGCTGAGTGGTAACATCACTTCAAGAGAGCCCCTGTCATTAAACTGATTAAAATAATAATAATAATTCATTACATTTATATAGCGTTTTCTCAGTACCCAATCAATCAATCAACATTTATTTATATAGCACATATTCATACAAAAAATGTAGCTCAAAGTGCTTTACAAAATGAATAGAGAAATAGAAGACACAATAAAAAATAAAAATAAGTCAACATTAATTAACATAGAATAAGTAAGGTCCGGTGGCCAGGGTGGACAGAAAAACAAAAAACTCCAAAGGCTGGAGAAAAAATAAAATATGTAGGGGTTCCAGACCAAGAGACCGCCCAGTCCCCTCTGGGCAATCTACCTAACATAAATGAAACAGTCCTCTTTGTATTTAGGGTTTTCATGGAAGGACCTGATGATGATGGTCACGTAGACTTCTGGCTTTCAGTCCATCAATGTTGGTGCATCATGATGCTTTGAGTAGGTGGTGGTGGCGCAGGCGCGAAAAAAGAAACAGAAGAGAGAGTAGGGGTCAGTATGGATTTTGGAGCCACTGTGAATAGTTATTATGATGAATTGAACATACAGAGTATCAGTATTAAGTTAAAGTGAAGTTATAAAAGGCCATGTTACAGTAATGTGTTTTCAGCAGTGTTTTAAAGTGCTCTACTGTATCAGCCTGGCGAATTCCTATTGGCAGGCTATTCCAGATTTTAGGTACATAACAGCAGAAGGCCACCTCACCACTTCTTTTAAGTTTAGCTTTTGGAATTCTAAGGAGACACTCATTTGAAGACCTAAGGCTACGATTTGGAATATAACGCATCAGGCATTCCGATATATAAGATGGAGCGAGATTATTTAAGACTTTATAAACCATAAGCAGAATTTTAAAGTCAATCCTGAATGACACAGGCAACCAGTGTAGTGACATCAAAACTGGAGAAATGTGTTCGAATTTCTTTTTCTAGTTAGGATTCTAGCAGCTGCATTCTGCACTCGTTGCAAGTGATTTATGTCTTTTTTAGGTAGTCCTGAGAGGAGTGCGTTACAGTAATCTAGTCTACTGAAAACAAAAGCGTGAATTAATTTCTCAGCATCTTTCAATGATATAAGAGGTCTAACTTTACTTATGTTTCTTAAGTGAAAAATGCTGTCCTAGTGGTCTGATGAATATGCGATTTAAAATTCAGATTACAGTCAATGGTTACCCTAAATTTTTACTTCCGTCTTAACTTTTAATCCTAGTGCATCAAGTTTATTTCTGATAACCTTATTGAATCCATTATTGCCAATTACTAAGATTTCATGTTTTCTCTTTATTTTGTTTGTGAGAATTACTATTCATCCATTCAGAAATACCAGTAAGACATTGTGTTAGTGAATCGAGAGAGTCGGAGTCATCAGGTGCTATAGATAAGTACAGCTGTGTGTCATCAGCATAGCTGTGGAACTCACGTTGTAACCTGAGATAATCTGACCTAACGGAAGCATGTAGATTGAGAACAGCAGCGGACCCAGGATAGAGCCTTGTGGAACACCATATAGGATATCATGTGTCTTTGAGATTTGATTACCAAAGCGTACTCAAAGCGCTATCCACACAGGGAGGAACCGGGAAGCAAACCCACAATCTTCTTACTGCAAAGCAGCAGCACTACCACTGCGAGGATAACTAAAGAGGCAGGTTTAGATATAGGACGCACTCTGGAGCCCTGGAGTTGGTAGAGGTGGAGAGAATGAAGTCTGAGTGCCATTATGAACAATGCTGCAATGTGACAGAGAATGAAGATACAACTGAGTGCCATTATGGACAATGCTGCACTGTGACACGTCAGCTGAAGGGCGTCAAGAGGCTCCTTTATACCAACCAAGCCAGCCAGCCAGCCAGCCAACCAACCAGCATTACACACATTTATAGTGCCTTACTGGGTCTGCTCTCTCATCATTAGCCATTTAATTTTGTAATTCTTGTGTCTGTGTGTCTTATTTGTCTTTTGTTATATTTATATTTTTTTAGTTTGTCTAAATGCTAACTTTCCCATTAGAACACGTGAAATGCTACCTACTTAGCTACCTACCTACTTACCATCTGTTATATAGTGCCTTTCATATCTATCTATCTATCTATCTATCTATCTATCTATCTATCTATCTATCTATCTATCTATCTATCTATCTATCTATCTATCTATCTATGTCTTTCACATCTGTTAGTTATATAGTGTCATTCTCTCTATCCCTCTATGAAGGAGACCACCATATCCAAGTTATACGTAAACTTCAAATTGTACATCATGCACACATTTCTTTCAACTCTGACTTTCTAAAGTGTTCCTGGGTAAAAACTCTAATGATGGACGCCACCATCACACACGTCATGTCTTGTGCCCTGTCTCATCAGGATAGACTCCATCTCCCTACCATCATAGACAAGAACATTTAAACTTCTCAAATGGACACCTGGATGTCTCTAATCAAACTACTTTTAGAAATTTCTTAACTCTTGTTATTTCCTTTGTTTTCATTAAACACTAAACCCCACTCACCTGTTTTTCCTCTCTTTCTGTCTCCAACTCCACCGTTTTATTCCCACTGTGCCCATTCACCACACACATCACACAGATGCAGGTCTCATCAGTTTTACAGAACATCTCCAGACTCATGAGATGTTTTGCACAGATCTCCTCCTTCAGATTTCTAACTGGATCAGTCAGCTTGTTGTCCTTCCAGGCCGCTATTTCAAAGTGGGGCTGCAGGTAAGTCTGACAGAAAGAGATCATGCAGGTCAGACATGACTTCACTGCTCTGAACTTCTAGACTGGGCTTTATAACTTATATATAAGTGTTTCTATTGTCCACAAGCACTGCTCTTTATTGTGCATTATGTATTTGGATTATTTAATTATTACGGTGCACAGCAGTTTGGGTTTAGAGAACAGAGACAGAGAAACAGCAGCATGCCAGGTGGGATGGTTGTGTGATGATGAGCATGCTTACCTTACACATTTGATTCGTGTTCCTATATTGTGATGTGCAAGTCTCAGTACTTTATCAAAACCCGCTTTATTTAACTTGAAACAAACATCACGGTTATTTATTGCTGCAGGATCTACCACTCTGCTATACACAGACACAGCAAATGGGAAGAGTCGGGGTCAGGTCAGCGGCCATGATATACTGTTCCCTGCATTTATAACGTTCCTGGCATCACCCATCAGTGACAGAGCTTATAGCACAATCTCGATCGGCTCGTAGTTGTGCCGCGGTGCTGTGAACTTGAGGTTGCCTCGGCGACAGACAAGCAACCCTCCACAGACGCAGCAATTGCGCTTTGGTGTGTCATCCCATTGGGGGTCACAAAATAGTTCAGAAACCTCACAATATTTAATTCCTTCCTTATTTAAAATATTAAGAACAGTTTTGTTCTAATGCAGCAGTGTTAAGGGTAATAAAGTCTGGAATTCCTTTTTACCTTTACAGCTTTAAATATTCTCTAGTGGGTAACACTTGGAAACTAGCAACACTTATGAAGGCATCAGGCATGCCAAGTCTGCCACGTGTGAATATTCTTCACTCCACACTCCTCACCGCTTACCCCACCCTGCCTTTGACGTGGACCTGAGGACTCACCATCATAACCTGATTTCCCAGCCACTGCTGCAGCGTCCATATCCATATTTAGAGGGTGCACATCTACAGCTACATTTTGGGCGGGTCAATGCCCACCAGCTTCTCTTCTAAAGCCAGGAATGGCTTAGTGGCTCATGAAATTCAGAATTCCCCTTAAGCTTTTTGTTGATTTCATACTCTTTTCTTCTCTCAGTATTTCTTTTTCTTGTTTTATGTATTTTTTTTTTCATTTTTACCAATCATGCCTCCCATTCTCATTTTTCTTCTCCTATTTACAGCAAAATGTGGTATCTTATGAACAAAGGAAAGTGAATTAGGAAAAGAAAAATAAGAGGGTGAGAGAAATAGAGAGAAATAGAGAAAGAAAGAGTGGAAAACAACAAGAGTACAGAAAAAAAGAAAAAAGAGAAAAGAATGAAAGTAAGCCAGCACTTGTGTGACACACACACACACACACCAGCAGGGGTCATGAAGTGTCAAAGACACTCATCACGATGATTAAATAAATAACATCACAAACTCACACGTACAAACTCCTCACCACTCAGACTTTTACAAGACTGCAGGATAAAAACCGAAATTTCAATATCTAAATGCAAAAGAGAGACATGGCCGCTGTTAAGAAGGCCCTGCCAACCTCAGATCTGTTCATCCATCCATCCATTCATTATCCAACCCACTATATCCTAACTACAGGGTCACGGAGGTCTGCTGGAGCCAATCCCAGCCAACACAGGGCACAAGGCAGGAAACAAACCTCGGGCAGGGCGCCAGCCCACTGCAGCAGATCTGTTCACTAATTAACAAAACTGGGTGTCCAAAGGAGGCGCAAAGCGACATGCAGCTCATAAAATACAAAGCAGACTGCTGACTCACCACTCAGTTCCCAGCACAGGCCCTGAGACAGATTGGGGGGTCAGCTGTCATTAAAGACTTGTTTGGTGGGCTCACCAGCTCTCACTTTATTTCTTGGCTGTTCCTCTACACCACAGACGGTCCTCAGGTCCTCTTAATCAGAGAAGTTGGATACGAGAAGTTCATCAGGAGAGCCCAACAACAATGAGCAGGTCAGAATGTGCCGAGTGTCATTAAAGGCTTCAGTCATCAAGTGCCTGGCGGTCTCTTTTATGTTTTTGTGTCCAAACACAACTTGTAACAGAGTTGGACTTTCCAGAGGCTTCAGTCCTATGTGATGAGATGAGCTGCAGGGTTACAGTGGCAGACATCACCACTTCTGCCACAGGACCTGCCTTATTATGGAAGATGTTTTCTGCAAAATGGAAATGAAAACTTAAATTATATATTAAATAAAATATAATTATATCTCGATATATATTATATCTCATACTTTAATCACACTATTTTATGGTAGCCATGTGTAAATGACAATATGTAAGTGTGCTCCGTGTAATTCAAATGGCAGGTAGTTGAACATTATGGAGTTGACTGGGATGATCCATCTGGACGTGGTGAGGAGGGACTCGAGGTTCCTGAGGTCCAACTACCAGGAGAGCTCAGAGCAGATGACCTGAATTCACTCCCAGACCCCAATGTTCCCTTTCCATATGCAGTGGCCACTTACTGTAACACCGTCAGCCAAATAAAACAAATGCCAGGATGGTCTCAATATTTGTACTGAGGCTCATGTTGTACTTCATTTGTTGTCCCTCAGTTAGTTAACTTTATGAGATTATCTCACATTTCTCAGTGCTACTCTAGCATTCATTCAGTGTGAACACCGTGATAAAAGTGATGCACTGCATTTCAGATTTCAGAATTTATTAATGCTGCATTTACAACTGTTATAACATGGCTACTGAATCAAACCTTTATAAGGCAAAAACTGGCATCAACTGTTTTAACTGGATAAGGGACGAGACATTGACGGGGGCATATTGAGGCTTGTGCCCACCTTCAGGTGTTTCTTAACAAGCTACATCCCATTTACCAACTCTGTTTATGTGAAGAGTCAGAAACGGACAAATCTGTACTGCTGAGGGGAACTCCAGCAAAACATCATTTGTGTTTCAGTCACTCAGTCCACATATGACATAATGGAGGGTGTCAAAGTGCTTTATTCTGATCCATTTTCATAAAATTTGAAATTGAATCATGCAACCAATAACCAGTTCAATGTTCGTGAATGGGGGCTGAGGTACAACAACAGCACCATATCAAAATGACCATCCAGCCTTTCTTATCCGTTTTTCCATTTCAGGTTTGTGGACAAGACAGGACACAGCCCTGGCCTGACATCAAGTGGCTCACTAAAACAAAGAACTCCATCATTATGGCAGCCATCTGACTGGCAGGTTAGTCCTCATCTTTAGACATTCACAGTGAATTCATTTAGAAGATGAACTTCTTGAATAAGCAATGGAGAGGCACAAAATGTCCAGTGGGAGGACAACACTCTAGTGGCATCTTTGACTCTGTGCTCCTACAAATAGTCATTATTCAGGAGCTCTTGATTCTTAGTCTCTATAGTGCATTTCATTAGTGCTGCTCGGAAGGACCACATGAATGTTCTATTTAACTGGTGACATCCGATGACATTTGGGGGGCACACCAGTTGTTTGGGTGTCAGCCTGAAGGACAAGTTGTTGTGAACCAACAGTGACTCCTGCTGGTCAGACTGGTATTTGAAGGTCTGAGGTGTCATTGCCCCTCCCTATGAAATATACACACACCTGATTGGCTACTCAAAGCCAATAATAATGGAGACCCTGAAAGTCGTACTTGCCTGCAGGGCATTCTCATCCAAAAATTCAGTCAGAGAGCTGATGCCACCCCACTCATCTTCTAAAATTAATTTTAGCCCCAAACTACAAACACAAAGAGGACCTGCGCTTGAGGGACATTAAATGGTCAATTTTAGTCCTCGAGGACACCACATTAAGCCGAAATGCATTTAAGACTGAAGTCAAGTGTGATGTTTCATTTTGCCTTAAATGTGTTTACTTTGTCTTTCATGTTTCCTTCATTTTTTATTGTTTTGTAAATGGTATTGATTTTATTGTTGTTGATGAAAATTCTGTTCCTTAATTTTATGTTTATTGTATTTGGTTCATTTTCTTGTGTGTTCCTTGTTTGTTTCAGAGCCCAGGGTGGTTTTGGTCACATGACACTACAGCCGTAGCTCCACCCCCAGGGGTATTTAAGAGGAAGCTGCCGGTGAAAGAGCTGCTCCAACACTGAGCTTTGTCCTGTCCTGTGGACTGTGAGTCACATTTTGATTTTTGGGGTCCTGTTTCAGCCCCCTGCTTATATGAGGAGGTCCTGTCTTTAGTTTATGATTGTTGGATTTTTCTCACTTCAGGTTTTTCATTTTTTAGAGGATTATGGCAAGTTGTGCTTGGTAACCGAGGCAACTGTCACATGTTAACCCTCTCCTGACCAGCGTGAAGATGAAGCTTAGTGGTGGTCATTTTGGATAAAGGGCTCTCTCGCAAATTACAATTAATGTCAGATCTCATGGTCTGAGGAGGTTACGTATCAAGTTAGTCTGCAAGGAGATATGTTGACTTCTGTGCATGAAACTGCACGCATCTATGGGAAAATAGGGAAATGTTCTGGAAAACCAAGTCATAATAAAGTCATGGCAGAAACTAAATGGAAAGAAAATAAGTGAATGTGGGAAAGTACAACACAGAAAGCAGGAAAGGTGCCCTACAATGATGTCCACTTGTAATAAATGTCAGAGAATTGGACACTGCATGGGCAAGAGTGTGTCACAGCAAAACAGCAAGGCAAGTCACAGAGCATACAGAAGAACCTGCGTACTTCTGGGGATCTGTGAGTAATTTGGATAGGAGTGAAGAGCAGTGCACAGTGCAGCTTCTCAGTGGTGTCACTGCAGTGAGTTTCAAGATTGAGTGACACAGGGGCTGATGCCAGTATACAGTAATGTGTGAAGAGACTTTCAACATGCTTATTCCAGAAAGAGCACTGCAGCAATCCGGCATCTCACTTTATAGCCCTGGGGGTCTGCTGGAGTACTTAGGGCAGTTCCAAGTCAGCACAAAGTTTAAAGGCAATCTTTACTCCTTCCCAGTCTATGTGGTTCAAGGACACACTGTGAATAATTTACTAAGCAGGTCCACAGCAGCAGAAATGGGCCTTGTAAAAAGAATTCAGGAGGTCCATAGGTATTTGTGAGCATGGGACACTAAAAACTGAGCCTGATAAAATTTGGTTCGGGGCACAACCTTATGCAGTACAAAACATTAAAGAGGAGCTAAGTAGGATGGAAGACAATGGCATTATTGAGCAAGTAACAATGCCAACTGATTGGTGTGCACCTATGATGCCAGTTCTAAAGAGAAATAGGTAGGTTCACATTTGTGTGGATTTGGAAACATGAAATGAGTCAGTCAAGAAAGAAAGATTTATTCTCCCCACCCCAGGGGAGATTATTGCAAAATTTAATGGAACTGCTATGTTTCCTTTATTGGGTGCAGCGAGTGGGTTTTGGCAGATACTCCTGCATCAGGACAGCAGTAAGCTGATCCCATTTATTAATCCATTTGCCAGATTCTGTTTCTGAAGGTTACCATTTGGATTAACAAGTGCTCCAGAGATTTTTCAAAGGAAAATGAGAGAGACAGTACAGGGTGTGGAAGGAGTTACTGTTTTCATGAATGATATACTTGTGTTTGGATATACCACAGAGGAGCATGACACTTATCTGGAAAATGTTTTACAGAGGATTGAGTCAGCTGGATTGAAGCTGAATAAAGAAAAGTGTGTTCTCTGACAGAAACAATTACACTTCCTGGGTCACCTAATTCATTAGACCATTGTAAGACCTGAGCCAGACAAAGTTGAGGCAATTAAGCAACTGTCTCCACCAGAGAACCTCCAAGAGCTGAAAAAGCCTGCATGGTCAATTATTTAGGGAAGTATATCGTGAATCTCTCAACAGTGCCACTGCTTGAGCTGCTGAAGAATAACCAAGCGTGGACTTGAGATAAAGTACAGCAAGTAGCATTTGAGCAACTTAAAGAGCTGTTGACATGAGCATCAGTTCTTCTTCACTATGACGAAAACAGAGCCACAGCAGTTTCAGCTGATGCAAGCAGCTATGGAGTTGGTGGAGTTTTATTTCAGGTCTACGGAGAAGAATGGAAGCCATTGGGAGAAACTGTAACCAACTGATGTAAATGTACAGGGAAATTCTTACAGCAGCATACTGTTTTGTTGAAATACTGCATATCACTGTAAAGAGAAAAGCATTATGGGTAGCTTCTGTGTTATTAGAGCGCTTCATTCAAATTGTCTTCAAATTCAGTAATTAACTGGGGGCGGCAATGAATGTTGGGAACAAACACGTGAAGAGATAAAGAAGCAGCTAGAACAAAAACTGCAATAAATCCAAATCTGTTTCAATTTAATCGATTTTAATGTAATGTAATGTAATGCATTTTAAAGCAATTTTATTGAACTTTTTCTTTTTTGATTTAAGCTGTTTGTAATCTTTTATATTTTTATTTTTTTATTTTTTTTTGTGCAGCGAACATAGCCCATGAGTGCGTGCATTTAAAAAAAAATTTAAAAAAAAGTAAATGCAAATGTAATGTTAACATTTTCAGTACTGATACTGTTACAGTAAGTTAACACCTCTTCAACGTGGTTAATCGAACATGGCGATGTGTCAGTTTTGTGATTTTGAGTGCACTACGAACTATGCGTATATTCAGCATGTAAAAATCCACGAGAGTCTCCTGAATGTCTTGTTTAAATGTCCCCTTATTAAATGCACTTGTCTGTTCAAAAACACAACCATTTTGAAATGTCATATATATGTAGAGAGACCATCGACAAGATCTGAGGAAGCCAGAATCAACTCGATTATTGCCATGTAGGACTGAGCAGTGTGATTTGTCCAATTTAACATATCATTTGAAGTCTCACATCAGAGAGGGCAGGGCAGTAGTTTGTGCATTTCAGCAATGTCATAAAACCTTTACCGTTATATCTTCTTTTACTTCTCATTTGTCAAGAGTGCATAAGTACTGTACAGCATTTAATCTTCTAACCCGTGAGTTGTCAGCAACAGAAACGAGAATGACAAGAGTGGCAGACGCAACTGAACAAATGGAGAAACCTTCAGTGGTGGAGGAGGATTATAAATTACGATAAAGAGGGAGACCAAGCAGAAATCAATCCAGAGAGAGCAGAAGAGTCCATTTTCTTGGATAATTTGACTCTATTTTTATAAAGTTACAAGCAAAATTTTTACTGCCTGCATCGGTGGAGTGGTGGCTCTGAGGCTAGGGATCTGCACTGGCAATCGCATGGTTGCTGGTTTGAATCCCGTAAATGTCAAAAGGGACTCTGCTCTGTTGGGCCCTTGAGTAAGGCCCTTAACCTACAATTGCTGAGCACTTTGAGTAATGAGAAAAGTGCTGTATAGATGTATAGAATTATTATCAATCATACAGTCCATTACTGAAGACTTTCAAGAATTAGATGATATCAGTCAGTCTCTTTCACTTTATAAGTTGAATGAAAAGCTTATTGCATTGGGCATCTGTGATGGAGAGAGGGAATATTGTAGAAATTCTTAAATCAAACGATTTGTTTTGGGCATGTGACATTGGGGTTTTGAAAAGCAATTAGAGATGAAAAACAGTGTTTAAAAATCATTTTAATTATATTGAGCCAGGACCTCTTTATCTTGTTCAGGATATTTTAGGAGAAGAATGTTTGGGACAGTACATTCCAATAAAAGAGACACTCAGGTCACTCTTTCAGTGTGAGTCAGTCATGCAGCAATTTCATTACTTTAAATGACAGGTGAGGTCTTGGTCTAAGTCAAGAGATGTCTTGGAAGACATATGGGATGGAAGCAATATGGCTGCAAATAAAACTTTTCAGAATAATGAGGGATCACTGGGTTTGTTACTGTACCGGATGCCTTTGAAGTGGTAAATCCACTGGGCTCTGGCAAGAAAAAGCATAAAGTGCTGGCTGTCTACTTGACTGTAATGGACATGCCATCTCACAACACATTCATTGTGGATTAAAGTCAGCTGGTTATGCTTTGCCATGACCTAGATTACAAGTATTCTGGTCCTGATGCAGTCTTTAATTCACTAATCTCAGACCTAAAAGACAAAATGAACAAAAAGAACAAAACAGCATAGACCATCCTGATGGACATGTGGGCTGAGCACACTGTGTGATAATGATGGTGATAACTTTGGCTCACACAACATTGGTGGCTTTAATGAAAATTTCAGCAAAAGCAACTATTTCTGCAGATTTTGTAATATAGACCAAGCAACATCATCATCCCTTTACAAGAGGTGAAAAGAGAACTAAAGAGTCATACAATGCCAGTGTACGACGTATTGATGTAAGTGGCTCAGACTCATCTGTGGGAATCAAATTTGATTCAGAATTTAATGAATTAACGCAATGTGTGCCAGCCTGGACTTCCTCCTTGTTTGGGCCATGACCTATTTGAGGGTGTTGTTGCATATGACCTGAAGATCTTGTCATAACTAGAAACTGTTCACATATAAAGATGTGAATGGTACGCTTAATTAATTCAGATACCTTGGTAATGACGCCAACAAGAAGCCTAGTGAACTTAATCCTCAGAGTGAGATACTAAGCGGGCATGCTGTCCAGAATTGGTGTTTTCTTAGACTTCTTCCACTCTTAATTGGGGACAAAATTGAAAATCTAGTGCAGAATGAAGTTTGGTAACTTGTGTTGCAGCTCAGAAAAATTGTTGAATTCATTTGTGCTCCTGCCATTTCAACTAGCCAGGTCTCCTACTTGAAAGTCCTGATTGAGGAGTATTTGCAGAGTTGACACGGGATGTTTTCAAACCACCCTCTTAAGCCAAAATGTCATTATTTATGTCACTACCCAGAACTGATACTTTCCTTTGGGCCTCTTATTTGCTTATGAACCCTGTGGTCGATAGGGGTGCTCTCACTCCCTTGAACCCCTGTCCACGACTCCAAACACCAGGTAAAAGTCCTCAAGTTGACTTTATTAAATTTCCACAGTGCACAAAACACCCTCTCCTCCACAATACTCATATAAATCACAAATAATCACAATAATACAATCCTCCAGCTCCCAGCGTGTTGCCACCCTTCCACCCAGCTCAGCTCGCCTTCTGTAAGCTCCCACAGTCCTTTTATACTCCTTGACCGGAAGTTTTCCTAGCCAACAATCCACAAGTCCTTATTCCTTCCGGGTCAGGAAAATAGTACTTTTCAACCCGGAAGCCGTCGCTCTTCCTATGACGAACTTCCGGGTCATAGGGCACGAAAACTCTTCGGTCCTCCCTGCAGCTCCCTCTCATGGCCCCATGGCATCCAGCAGGGCTGTGCGTACAAACTCCATTGTCCAGGATGCCCTGCTGGTCTTCTGAGGACCTCCATGCTGCAAGGAGGGCTCCACCTGGCGGCTTGGGGGTATTGGCGGGAAAACGGCCGGCCATCCTCCACAACCCTTAAGTTTGAAAACAAACACACTTATTTTAAGATGTGTACTCACAAATTACACAACTTTAAGAACTTGTGCTCTACACCAGCTGTGTGATGTCAGCTTTTGCAAGCTTATCTCTCTGTTGGCGAGATTTTTTCACAATGTATAGCTTTTAAAATTTGGCTCTGTCTTCTTTCCAAATGACTACAACGACAGCATAAAAACTCTGCATCATCTGGGCATCCAGTCAGATAACACTTTTGCTGTCATGAAATCTGAGCTAAAGGAACAAGCAACAAGAAAGGCATGTGTGTTGTCTTAGAGATGGATGACGAGGGACTGCAGCAGGGATGAGGGACTTGTTTGCAACAGTTCTGTTTATTTTGTCACAGAGAAGTGACATTCTGATTTCCTTTTTGTTTAAAGACAATTTCAGAGACCCTGTTCTCAAACAATTTCTGCCTTGCAGATCTGCTTGATTATTCCCTTTGCCAGTGTTCGGTGGTGTCTTTGGCCTTTCTCTTATTGCCCTGCACCACTCTGATGTCTGACATAAGTGAGAACATCAAGCAGGCCATTATATCTGTCCTCTGTAGTATGCCAGAAGAAACACTTGGCTTGTTAGTTGAAAAGATTTTAAACCAGGGAGTGGAAAGTCAGGAAGATTTAGAATATATCAGAGAAGAGAACATTGTTGAGTTTATTCAACCAGTCCAGTGCAGGAAACTTTTAAATGTGCAGAAATTGCAAGATAATAACTTTTATTTACTGCTGAAGTCTCTCAGCTAAATTAATGTTAACGTATGCACTAACATAATGAAATTAAATTTGTACAAACATTTGTTTTTGTATTATCATAGCTATATTTTGGGTTTCGTACTTCAGGCCCAGTAGAACAGACATGTCGCTGGATGGAGTCGATAGAAAGAAATGTGGTGACACAGCGGAGTCATTCACAAAGGGTCTTCTCATTCTTTTTCCCAGCTTTTATAATTTTAACATGCAGTTTCAGGATGGCACTTGCTGCACATTGGAGTTTAACCAGAGGTGGGATGGTCTTTTGAAATATCACTGGAGACACTTCTTCAATTTTTTTTTTCTTTTTAGATTTTTACCAAATCAAACCAATTTTTTCTGCCTTTTGTGATAGACGGCCAGGGACCTTGCCTCACTGGGGCCTGAAGAAGGGAAGGACTGGGAGAGGGGCAATATCTTTCCCAGGGCGCAAGAGGGCAGTCCCCAGATTGCATTAGGGCCATGAATACGGAGCAGGGAAAGCTCAAACCCTGTGGGGTGCGTGGCCTGGATGGTTTCAGAGTTATGGACTGCAGCACTTCCACCACACCAGGAAGATCATCAGGGAGCACCTGGAGCACAACTGGGTGCAGTATAAATGGGGCCGCCTCACTCCACTCGGGAGCCAGAGTCGGTGGAAGAGGATGGAGCTTGTATGTGGAGGAGTGAGGGCGGCAGAAACTGAAGAAAGAGGCAGAAAGAAGGAAAGGACTGAGAGCAATAGTGCTGTTGGGTTGTGCACTGTGTAGAGGAGAAAAATAAAACGTTTGTGTTTGAATCTATCTATCTATATCTGGTGTTGTGTCTGTCTGTGTCCGGGCATCTTTTACACTTTGTTAACCAAGAGCGGGATTCCAGAGCTCATCAAGGGACAGTCACTAGCAAGCAGACTGGGAAGACATCACGTAATCCTCATGTGTGCCCTTTGATGAGGAAACTCTTGGACTTTCAGTGAAACTTTATCTGACGTCACTCGACCTCTTTTCAGAGCCACTAGACTGCTTGTCTGTTTGTATCCTCATTTTATGTCTTTATAACAAGAGAGCAGGTCAACATTCTGCAAAGTGAAGGTCCACAGTAAGTGATGTTTCTGAGAGGAGTTCAATTGTTATCTTGTTTTGGTGTGGAAATATTGCTGTAATGAATTTCTCACTAATAAAAACTGTTATTCTTGAAAGACTAATCTGATTAATAAAAACTGTGCAAATTTTTTTCAGTTTGACTCTGACTCTTTTCATGATACTCAAAGTCAATCAAAGCTACACAAATTCACTTTTTATTCTAAAATACTGAAGTCTACTTGTTAGTTCAAAATAAAAAGAAATCAGTACTTTACTAAAATTGCAACAAAACACAGTATTGCTGTTTATTACTTTATTACAGTGATGAGCTGTACATTTAGAGTGTATTGCTGTAAAAACAATATGTAACTGGAGAACTATCTGCCAGTAAATTACTGTAATAAAAAACAATAACAAGCTTCAAATTTAAGTAAAGTACTGTGAAATACACTAAGAATACTGTAGAAAAAACAGCACTTTACTGACAATCCTGCAGGCAGTAACTTACTGTAATTTTACATGAACAATATTTACAGTAAATTGTTGTCATACTACATGATATTGTATTGTTGGCAATCTTAACATAATAAATAAATCTACACGTGCACAGCTAAAACATCTCGCCAACATGCAATGGCAGTCCATTTGATTAGTCATTGCACTGGACTCAGCCTCGGAGTTTCTTAATGCCACTCGCCATTAGATCTCAGTTCACCACCTTAAAACACAAGCCCCCTTGTGATCGGGTCGACCAGACCACATGTAGAGCTGATCAGAAACTCATTTTATGTGTAACTGATAATAAAAGCCCCTCATCTTAACCCATCATAGTGACACACACAGCTGGTGTCCTCTCAATGCATTTGCTCCTCTGGCGCACTGTGGACACTGGAGACACGTTAACTTTGACAACATGTAGTGAATGTGAAGCAGACATTGTCATGAAAGCAGACCACACTGGCCCACTAGTGAAAGTGCAGCCTAAAAAATGGATTGAGTGGGAGATGAAATGGAGAGACCCCCATCACAAAATACTAAAACTGCCTTGTGATGACGTGACTGTCAATATGGAAACTTAACCATTGAGTCCAGTGCTGGTGTGAAGTTATTTTGAACCATAGGTCATCTTATTAGTTTGCTCCTCTTTTTACAAAGAAGTTACTTTTTGTAAATGAAATTATAGGAAAAGGAAACAATAGTTTAGTTTGAAAAAAAATTGACAGAAATACATTTTCTTAATAAGGTGGTAAAATTTAATGTTTATTATGTTATCTCTAAAGCTGTGTAAATTGTACAGAATTATTTATTATTAATATGAAAATTGTATAAATAAACAGAAATACTGTAATAAAACTCGCAGAATGAATCACTAGTTGACTCAACACAATATACAAGAATTTGTAAGTTTCAACACATAAATGTGTCACTCAAGTCACAATACACCGACACCAAAAACAAACCACTCGGGACAGATGAACAAGACATCTGCACAGTCTGGTTGTGTGGAAAAGACAGAAGATGCAGACATGAAGCCCTTCAAATGTTAAACAGTTAGCTGTGACATCTCAAGTACGAAACGGGAATGTATATGTATGTTCTCACTCTGTGTCATTTTATTTTATTATCTTATTTTGACATTATCGGTTTATAAATAAATACAAATACAGACCACTTCAGAAAGCAAACAACAGTTGTCTATCAAAAATGGCACTCAGAACCAACCAACTGTTCAG
>NC_053161.1:180125112-180174144 GCF_016835505.1 Polypterus senegalus
AAAATAATGGCATCTGTTTTATTTTCGTTTAATTGTAATAAATGTTTCCCATCCAAAATTTTATATCCTCAAAGAAGTTCAACATTTTTTTTACAGATGACTATGAGGTACAGCTGCGTATCATCAGCATAACAATGATACGCGACGTCACGTTTGTAAAAGATGACCCTCAAGGGGAGCAGATAAAGGGAAAATGGAATTTGAGGTAAAGGAAAGGGTTTTAAAAGTAGAATAAGACAAGTGTACAACAGAACTAGTAAGAAATAGAATAAGGCTACGACTAAAAGGTAAGATTGTGTTGTCATTGGTGTGGATTGTAAGGTTTGTGTTCACCGTGTAGTGATCGTGTGTTCTCTTTGTGGTCGAGTAGACTCTGCGGCTTGGGCTTCTTGTGAGAAGTCGCAGCAGGACTCGGAGATGACGTCATCAGAGGCTGTCAGCTGTTTCTTTATTTGTTCTCATCATCAAAGTGAGTGAGGGCGGAATGTAAAGGTTTTCTAACAGTTTACAAAGATAGGAAAATGAAGAGAAGTTTAACTGTAGCAGTACGTACGGAAATTGGTTGAAAAGAAAGGGGAATTGGTTAAAATAAAAACTTTAAATACTTAGATCTTAATTCGCAGCTAGGCTGCACAATTGACGAAGGAGCGCAAGCGAGAGACGACAGTTGTCAAGAAAAGAGATCAAGAGATGTAAAATCACACAGAGAAACAGCCAGCTAGCTGATGAGAGAGGTCAGCACGGTCACGAGCAAGGATCGACGCTCGAAGGACGGATCACGCCTACTGATGATGTGGAAGAGAGGGTTCGATCGTGAAGGATTCCGCCCTAGAGATCCGAGGGACGACTGCGTGCGAGAAAGAAGACCGGAGGTAGTGATGGGAAAATGAAGCGTCGTGAAGCTCTGAGGCTTTCTTTCAATTTGTGCTGAAAACGAGTCGAAGCTATGAAGCCTCAGCCAAGTATGAACAGCGACATCTGGTGGTTAAGTGAGGTTAAGGCAAGCAATCAAGAGCGCAAGTGAAGCAGCACTCATTATTTCAGTCTCACGTCACCAGTAAAAAGGCAGAAACGTCTGTGTTCATTTTATTCTGCTAAGGTCCTTGTCCATTTATACTATTTAACTTCTGAACGCCGTTTTCCATCTATCACCAAAGCTCTCCAAATCTCTCTCTCCTCACACCCCCGCATTGTTGAATGAGGATAATGCATTTTATAGAGACTACCTGTTCATTTAGCGTCACGGCTGTCAAACCGACGAAATACCGTCAAAGCAATAAAGCGCGCTGTGAAGCACTGATGACGTCCGAAGTTTCAAACGTCACGGGTCACGTGACAGCGGTGTTTGTCACGAGCTCGTCTCACTACCCTTCAGATTGACACAAGCTTCGACGCTTCGGTATGATTTTCCCATCTCTAACGGGAGGACAACTGGCCCCGGGTGGTCCGGGAGAAGCAGGCGGGGGCAGCTAAAACGGGGGTCGGTAGTGTGAGGACAGCGGCGGTTAAAGTCTCCCCAAATGAGCAAACTTTGGGTGAGCTGGGAGACTGGGGAGGAGCTGCACTTGGCTGGTGTGACCCCAAAGTCTGCTGAAGGAGTTCAGTCTCGTTTTAGCCTTGTTTTAACCGTTTGAGATTTTTTATCCTGCGGTGGGCTTGGCGCCCTGCCCGGGGTTTGTTTCCTGCCTTGTGCCCTGTGTTGGCTGGGATTGGCTCCAGCAGACCCCCGTGACCCTGTAGTTCGGATATAGCGGGTTGGATAATGGATGGATTTTTTTTAAAATCTTTTTATGGAATATTTATATTCCACCATTTATGGTTTATTACACCATTTATGGTGTAAAACGTACAAGTGCTTTTATCCCCACCTCGCCCCCCCAAAAAAGTCAAAATGAAACAGTGCTCAATTAAATCTCCATAAATCAGATTTAATTGAGCACTGTTTCATTTTGACTTTTTTTTTGGGGAATAAAAGCACTTGTACCTTTTACACCATCCCCTTGCTCAGGCTGATTTCTCCCCCTAGACCAGCTCATCTGGTTACATTGCCGACGGTGTTGGGTTCGAGGGTTCGTGAAAGGGAAGAGGAAGCGTGGAGCAGGACCAGCATCGTCACAGTCGGACGGTATCTTGCGGGAGGCAGGACAATCTCTGGACGGGGCGCCAGCTTATTACTAGCACTGCGCCACCGTGCCCCATGTTTAATACATCCATTCAGAGCCGCCGTTAGCTCCGGGAGAGCGGTGCGCTTACATCGGCCCGAATGAAAGAGCTCTTCTACTAAAGTTGCTCAGTAAAAAAATCGTATTATTGGATGAAAGTATTAATTGGAAAAATATTTCATCTAAATACATTTTTAGACTTTATAAAAATTATCAATGCACAAATGAGGATAGTTTAAATTATCATCATTTTTCCCAGTAGCTTCTTATTTATAAGATCTTCAGCATTTCGCCTAAAGTGCTGCGCGAGTATACGACGACGATACCTCCTGTTTCCATAGACGGCACCAAATATTTTCTTTCTGAGGTATTGCAAAATTTTATATTTAATTTTATGACCAATCTTTATATTTCGTATCACAGTAGTGTTTTAAAATCATTACTAAAATGGGATTATTGAAATTTTTTTTTGATTATCATGGAAACATTTATCACATTTATTAATTTAAATCCGCTGCCTCCACCGGACAGTAACAAGTAAAACTAGTGAATCCCAACACACACCCGACTCAGCCGTTCAGCTTATTAGTACCACGTCACTGTCATAAGCCGTTATGTGCTGGCGAACTACATGGAGACGAACAGGATCACTATTAGTAGTTTATATGTGCGGCCGAAGAGAAATGACGACAATCTGAACTAACATCGATAGACGAGCTGAATCCGAGGAAGTGAAGCCTTTCGCTGCGGCCATGTAAGCAGTCTGTTTAGTTTTGGGTCATTTGTTTGAACTTACATGTAATAATTTTATAAGTTTAATCATTTCAAATGTACAGATAATGCGAATATTCGTTTTCAAAGCCTTAGAATAGTAAGTGTGAGTTTATCAGATATCACGATAAATCCTAAAACATTTCTAAACAGTGATAAAGTTTCCAGTGTTGTGAGTGATCTCTGTCCTTAGAATGTAACCGGGAAGTCCCCCCGAATTTTTAATATGTGCTCTTGCAACGCTCAAACGAATGTTCATAAATTCTTAAATCAGGTTAAAAGCTGCAGTAAATGAACGGTAGTGTTTTATTGTAATCAGTTTTGGAAGCGCTGATCTCATTAGTTCTTTCTTCGTTTTTAATCCACAGATTAACGAATACTAATAAAAAGACATTTAAAAATGAACGCCGGTCCCAGTCGAGATATGAAATAGGAAATATGAAAGTGGAGCACAGAAAAGAAAGAAAGCGGAAAAAAGAAACAAATGGGTGAAGTGCAGAAAGGTGGATGTATATACACTGTATATTAAATATTTTTACACTGTAAAGTAAATTCAGTAGTATATATATATATACTGCTCAAAAGAATTAAAGGAACACTTTTTAATCAGAGTATAGCATAAAGTCAATGAAACTAATGGGATATTAATCTGGTCAGTTAAGTAGCAGAGGGGGTTGTTAATCAGTTTCAGCTGCTGTGGTGTTAATGAAATTAACAACAGATGCACTAGAGGGGCAACAATGAGATGACCCCCAAAACAGGAATGGTTTAACAGGTGGAGGCCACTGACATTTTTCCCTCCTCATCTTTTCTGACTGTTTCTTCACTAGTTTTTCATTTGGCTACAGTCAGTGTCACTACTGGTAGCATGAGGCGATACCTGGACCCTACAGAGGTTGCACAGGTAGTCCAACTTCTCCAGGATGGCACATCAATACGTGTCATTGCCAGAAGGTTTGCTGTGTCTCCCTGCACAGTCTCAAGGGCATGGAGGAGATTCTAGGAGACAAGCAGTTACTCTAGGAGAGCTGGAGAGGGCCATAGAAGGTCCGTAACCCATCAGCAGGACCAGTATCTGCTCCTTTGGGCAAGGAGGAACAGGATGAGCACTGCCAGAGCCCTACAAAATGACCTCCAGCAGGCCACTGGTGTGAATGTCTCTGACCAAACAACCAGAAAGACTTCATGAGGGTGACCCAAGGGCCCCATGTCCTCTAATGGGCCCTGAGCTCACTGCCCAGCAGCATGCAGCTCGATTGGCATTCGCCATAGAATACCAGAATTGGCAGATGCACCACTGGTGCCCTGTGCTTTTTACAGATGAGAGCAGGTTCACCCTGAGCATGTGACAAAAGTGAAAGGGTCTGGAGAAGCCATGGAGAACATTATGCTGCCTGTAACATCATTCAGCATGAGCAGTTTGGTGGTGGGTTAATGATTGTCTGGGGAGGCCTATCCATGGAGGGTCACACAGACCGCTACAGGCTTGACAAAGGCACCTTGGCTGCCATTAGGTATCAGGATGAAATCCTTGGACCCATTGTCAGACACTATGCTGGTACAGTGGCTCCTGGTGCACGACAATTCCTGACCTAAATCCAATAAAACACCTCATGGACATTATGTTTTGGTCCATCCAATGCCACCAGGTTGCACCTCAGACTGTTCAGGAGCTCAGTGATGCCCTGGTCCAGATATGGGAGGAGATCCCCCACAACACCATCTGTCATCTGATTTTTGGGGTGTCTTTGAATTCAGGGCTCTGTAGGCTGATCATTTTCATTTCCATCAAACGATGTGGCATCCTTTCGTTCCTAACACATTACCCAGTCTATATCAGTATAGATATCCAGGAGGATTTCTTTTTCCCATTGAGATCTGATGTGTTTTTAAAGTGTTCCTTTATTTTTTGAGCAGTTTATATATATATATATATATATATATATATATATATATATATATATATATATATATATATATATACAGTGGTGTGAAAACTATTTGCCCCTTCCTGATTTCTTATTCTTTTGCATGTTTGTCACACAAAATGTTTCTGATCATCAAACACATTTAACCATTAGTCAAATATAACACAAGTAAACACAAAATGCAGTTTTAAATGATGGTTTTATTATTTAGGGAGAAAAAATCCAAACCTACATGGCCCTGTGTGAAAAGTAATTGCCCCCTGAACCTAATAACTGGTTGGGCCACCCTTAGCAGCAATAACTGCAATCAAGCATTTGCGATAACTTGCAGTGAGTCTTTTACAGCGCTCTGGAGGAATTTTGGCCCACTCATCTTTGCAGAATTGCTGTAATTCAGCTTTATTTGAGGGTTTTCTAGCATGAACCGCCTTTTGAAGGTCATGCCATAGCATCTCAATTGGATTCAGGTCAGGACTTTAACTAGGCCACTCAAAAGTCTACATTTTGTTTTTCTTCAGCCATTCAGAGGTGGATTTGCTGGTGTGTTTTGGGTCATTGTCTTGTTGCAGCACCCAAGATCGCTTCAGCTTGAGTTGACGAACCGATGGCCGGACATTCTCCTTCAGGATTTTTTGGTAGACAGTAGAATTCATGGTTCCATCTATCACAGCAAGCCTTCCAGGTCCTGAAGCAGCAAAACAACCCCAGACCATCACACTACCACCACCATATTTTACTGTTGGTATGATGTTCTTTTTCTGAAATGCTGTGTTCCTTTTACACCAGATGTAACGGGACATTTGCCTTCCAAAAAGTTCAACTTTTGTCTCATCAGTCCACAGGGTATTTTCCCAAAAGTCTTGGCAATCATTGTTTCTTAGCAAAATTGAGACGAGCTCTAATGTTCTTTTTGCTTAACAGTGGTTTGCGTCTTGGAAATCTGCCATGCAGGCCGATTTTGCCCAGTCTCTTTCTTATGGTGGAGTCGTGAACACTGACCTTAATTGAGGCAAGTGAGGCCTGCAGTTCTTTAGACGTTGTCCTGGGGTCTTTTGTGACCTCTCGGATGAGTCGTCTCTGTGCTCTTGGGGTAATTTTGGTCAGCCGGCCACTCCTGGGAAGGTTCACCACTGTTCCATGTTTTTGCCATTTGTGGATAATGGCTCTCACTGTGGTTCACTGGAGTCCCAAAGCTTTAGAAACGGCTTTATAACCTTTACCAGACTGATAGATCTCAATGACTTCTGTTCTCATTTGTTCCTGAATTTCTTTGGATCTTGGCATGATGTCTAGCTTTTGAGGTGCTTTTGGTCTACTTCTCTGTGTCAGGCAGCTCCTATTTAAGTGATTTCTTGATTGAAACAGGTGTGGCAGTAATCAGGCCTGGGGTGGCTACGGAAATTGAACTCAGGTGTGATACACCACAGTTAGGTTATTTTTAACAAGTGGGCAATTACTTTTCACACAGGGCCATGTAGGTTTGGATTTTTTCTCCCTAAATAATAAAACCATCATTTAAAAACTGCATTTTGTGTTTACTTGTGTTATATTTGACTAATGGTTAAATGTGTTTGATGATCAGAAACATTTTGTGTGACAAACATGCAAAAGAATAAGAAATCAGGAAGGGGCAAATAGTTTTTCACACCACTGTATATATATATATACTGCTCAAAAGAATTAAAGGAACACTTTTTAATCAGAGTATAGCATAAAGTCAATGAAACTTATGAGATATTAATCTGGTCAGTTAAGTAGCAGAGGGGGTTGTTAATCAGTTTCAGCTGCTGTGGTGTTAATGAAATTAACAACAGATGCACTAGAGGGGCAACAATGAGATGACCCCCAAAACAGGAAGGGTTTAACAGGTGGAGGTCACTGACATTTTTCCCTCCTCATCTTTTCTGACTGTTTCTTCACTAGTTTTGCATTTGGCTACAGTCAGTGTCACTACTGGTAGCATGAGGCGATACCTGGACCCTACAGAGGTTGCACAGGTAGTCCAACTTCTCCAGGATGGCACATCAATACGTGTCATTTCCAGAAGGTTTGCTGTGTCTCCCTGCACAGTCTCAAGGGCATGGAGGAGATTCTAGGAGACAAGCAGTTACTCTAGGAGAGCTGGAGAGGGCCATAGAAGGTCCATAACCCATCAGCAGGACCAGTATCTGCTCCTTTGGGCAAGGAGGAACAGGATGAGCACTGCCAGAGCCCTACAAAATGACCTCCAGCAGGCCACTGGTGTGAATGTCTCTGACCAAACAACCAGAAAGACTTCATGAGGGTGACCCAAGGGCCCCATGTCCTCTAATGGGCCCTGAGCTCACTGCCCAGCAGCATGCAGCTCGATTGGCATTCGCCATAGAATACCAGAATTGGCAGATGCACCACTGGTGCCCTGTGCTTTTTACAGATGAGAGCAGGTTCACCCTGAGCACGTGACAGAAGTGAAAGGGTCTGGAGAAGCCATGGAGGACATTATGCAACCTGTAAAATCATTCAGTATGAGCAGTTTGGTGGTGGGTTAATGATTGTCTGGAGAGGCATATCCATGGAGGGTCACACAGACCGCTACAGGCTTGACAAAGGCACCTTGGCTGCCATTAGGTATCAGGATGAAATCCTTGGACCCATTGTCAGACCCTATGCTGGTACAGTGGCTCCTGGTGCACGACAATTCCTGGCCTCATGTGGTGAGAGTATGCAGTCAGCTCCTGGAGGATGAAGGAATTGATACCATTGACTGGCCACCACACTTTCCTGACCTAAATCCAATAGAACACCTCTGGGACATTATGTTTTGGTCCATCCAATGCCACCAGGTTGCACATCAGACTATCCAGGAGCTCAGTGATGCCCTGGTCCAGATCTGGGAGGAGATCCCCCACAACACCATCTGTCATCTCATTAGAAGCATGCACCGATGTTGTCAGGCATGTATACAAGAACACAGGGGCCATACAAAGTGCTGCGTACAATTTTGAGTTGCTGCAATTAAATTTTGGCAAAATGGACTAGCCTGCCACATAATTTTTTCACTCTGATTTTTGGTGCGTCTTTGAATTCAGGGCTCTGTAGGTTGATCATTTTCATTTCCATCAAACGATGTGGCATCCTTTCGTTCCTAACACATTACCCAGTCTATATCAGTATAGATATCCAGGAGGATTTCTTTTTCCCATTGAGATCTGATGTGTTTTCAAAGTGTTCCTTTAATTTTTTGAGCAGTTATATATATATATATATATATATATATATATATATATATATATATATATATATATATATATATTATATATATAATGAAAAGGCAAAGTGAACTGCGCTCCCGGACCGATGAAGAGGACATTGAAGTTCGAACAGAAAAATTTTTCTCTAAATGGAAGAAACAATTAAAATGAATGAAGATAATATTAATGACGATCACAGGGCAATAGATATCAGTGACAAGTTAAGAGTCTTCTTAGTTAAGAAAAAGCCAAAACCAAATAAGTGATTTCATCTTTCCTCTTGATAAAGAAGGAAGGACATTCCATACGCCATTTTAGTACAACATGTTACCAAACAGTGAAAAAGTGCGTCTCAAGTGGTTATTAGATCAGTGAAAAATAACAAAGTATATTGTTTTTACTGTTTTTTGTTTTCCCAATAATTCATCAAGATCAACCGTGGCTAGTGATCGATTTGTGATCGGAGACATTTAAGCACACGAATGAAGGAGCAGGAACATCTTTGTCCCATTAAAATCACAAATGCAATTTTTTGAGCTTGCAGAATTATCACAAAGTCAGCAAACAGTCTACAGCAACGTCAAATAAATGCCGAAAAAGAACATCGGCGCAGGTTTTTCGGCGAATTGTATCTTGTGTTCAATATTTAGGGAAACATAATGACGCTTTTCGTGGTTCCAGCAACACATTTATTTACAGAAAATAATAGCGAACTCCTTGGGCTTATTGAAATGACAGCCACATTTGATCCTCCTATGGATCAGAATTTGAGAAGAGTTTCGAATAAGGAAATATCGGATCATTACCTGAGTAGAGAAATTCAGAATGAAATGATCAAACTAATTGCTAAAAACTGAAATAAAGGAGCGCATTAAGAAAAGTAAATATCATTCCGTTGTTCTGGACGCTAACAGATATCAGTCATGATGAACAGTTAACATTTATAATAAAAATTGTGGATTTTCCAAATGATGACGTCAGAATAGAAGACTATTTCCCTGATTTTCTATCAGTTGTTAAACTACAGGATCTGATTTAACTGAAGGGCTCACAGGCCATCTTGCCGATGCAGAGTTATCTCTCCAGGACTGCAGGGGACAAGCAGACGATAACAGTGCCAATGTGGTTGGGAAGCACCAAGGAGTGCAAACGAGAATCTGAATGAACATCCTGAGCCTTTTCAGTTCCATATACGGCTCATCGTTTACATTAATTCTTGAGAGATATGGCCTCGTGCAATCCTATTGCTGTGACTTTTTTGAACAATTCAAAGACTTTCTACGATATTTTCTGCGTCAGTGGACAGATGGTCTGTTCTCACTAAAAATTTGCCGGAATGAACATTGAAGCCGTTGGCATCAACTAGATGGGAATGTAAATTTCAGTCTGTGAAGCTGATTCATTTTCATTTATTAAGTCAAATTTGTAAAGCATTGGACGAAATCAGTGAATCGACCAAAGATCCAAAAATAAGAAGTGAGGCCCAATCATTGATTCAATTTGAATTAAAGTAAAAATTTGTTTTAGCAACAGTTATATGGTACGAAATGCTCGTCGCTGTTAATAAAACGGATGCAACAAAATATGGTTGCTGATTCAAACACTGCAACAACGCATTTTAAAGGTTTAAACGATTATTTAATTTCATATCGAGATAATGGATTTGAAAAAGTAAAACAAACAGCGAAACAAATCTGTTCAGAAAATGACATTGAAGTATAAGATTTAAGACAGGAGCGAAACATCTAAGCGCTTTTATGATATGAAATGAAGGATGAATCTTTAAAAGATCCTGAGAAGAAATATTATACTGATTATATTATACAAATCATAGAGCAAGCAACGATGTCAGTAGAAGAAATATGTCAGCAATTAAACATACATAGGAATTACTTCGGAGTTCTGTAAAATATTCCAAAATTAAAATTTATGGTCGATGAAGAACTTAAAAATATTACTTGGATTTAGATATTTTATTAACGGATGGAGGAGAGTCGTGATATCAATGGGTTAGAAGTATTTAAAGAAATAAAATGTTTCTATCGTATTATGAATACACCGACGAATTGTCAACCCCTCGACTGCCTAAACATATTACTAAATGTCAGCGAGTCTTATCACAATTTAGTTTCTTACTTGTGAATATTATTAACTATTCCTGTGACGACAGCTACAGCTGAGAGAAGTTTATCGAAGCTGACAATAATTAAAAATTATCTACGAGCCATCCTGGGTAAGGAGAGATTGTCAAATTTAGCACAACTCTCAATAGAAAACGAATTATGTGAATCCATTGGACCTGAAGATAATAAATGATTTCGCGGAAAAGAAAGCTCGAATAAATTACAAATTAAGCTTAAAAACTCAGTTTGTTGTATTTTACTTTTGTAGTATCTCTTCTTGCGTTGTATTAATAAAATAAAGTTTTTAATGACATTTTAAGTGTGTCGTTTTCTTACTTCTTATTTAATATAGCATATACAATTCATTTTATTATTCCTATTTTTGTAATTCCTCCCTCAAGTCAGATGTCAATTCCTTTTAAATTAAATTAGCGGCCCCATATCAGGTCTTGCTAACGGCGGTCCTCCATGTTTTAATTCCTCTCCTCGTGACAATCCTATCAAGTATTCATCTTAGTATTTCATTTGTTCACAGAGCTGTAATATCACGAGTGTCATGTGCGCTGTCGGCGTCACAGAAAGCCCGTTGAAGAAGCACGTAGAGATTCACACACAGAACACGAAACATTTAACGAGCTGCTTTAGTTACAATGGGAGATGAGAAACTAGAAAATGAAACGATTTAAGATGAAGTTTATGACGTTCTACTTCAATGACAAAATCAACTACGTGATTAAAGTGGACATTTCGAGATTAAAGTTAACATTTCGACCCCCCCACTGTGTCCCTATTATTTATTTCTTTGTACCCTGAGACCCTTCCATATGACACTCGGACGGTGGGCTACGGTGACTGTGATATCTGATTCTATATTACTTATTTCGTGCACTGTGTGACTTTCTGAACTTGAATCTTCGAGTTTCTCCACCACTCTGTCCCTGATTAACTTCCTTTTGTTGTTCCTATCTCTGTTTAAACCAACACGCTGTACGTTTTTATTGCCTCCACTTGGTATTCGCTGTAATTCTTCATTTTCCACCGCACTTTTGCCATTGTTTTTTCACTCAAGGTGCTATTTATATTGATTTGCATATTCAAAGCGGAGTAATTCTGGGAGGAGTTGGTGTGATGCGGCAGGCGCTGCACGTGCGTTACAGTTCACGCTGACTGATTTATGGAGCGGAAGTGCGTGGACTATTGGCGTTCGCACAGATTTATGTATCTGGATTGTTTTTTCTTTTCTTTTTTTGTAAGCACATTTCTGTTTTTTGTCCGTACATCATGATTGAGTGTCAATTCTACACACGGCGTTATACACGAGGCCCCAGGAGAGGAGATAAGTGTCACAGATACTCGTCAGGACCTCCAAATCAATAACAACACAAACTCGCCTGTAAAAACTCCTCACCACTCAGAGGTTCAGAGGACCGCAGGAGGAGAATCGGAGCTTCAGTACTTGGCCATGAAAAGAGCAGAATGGGGGCTGTGAAGATGGCATTTTGTGATGGCATCAGTTCCATTTACTGTGCAGTATCTACTAGAACAGGAGGTTCAAATGTAACACAAACCTGACAAGCAGCTAAAACACAAAAGACTAAGACACTGAACCCCACTAAAGTACCACTCAGTGCCCAGCAGACCCACTGGTATATGACACACTGTTTCACTGGTGTTTAAAGACATTTTGAACACTTAACAGCTCTCACTTTATGATTTGGTTGTTCCTGTTCACCACAGTCAGTCTTCAGGTCCTCGCAGTCAGAGACGTCTGGTGAGGAGTTCAGCTGGAGAGCCCAATAAGAATGAGCAAATCAGAATCTGCTGAGTGTCTTTAAAGGCTTTAACCATCGTGTGCCCATGGGCTTCTACATATTTGTGTCCAAGCACAACCTTTCACAGAGTTTGACTCTCCAGATCCTTCAGTTCTACATGGAGAGAGGAGGTGCAGGGTTACAGTGGTCAAAGCTGGTGGTCTTTTCACACTGGCTGTCTTATAAGAAGTCATCAGCTGTTTGGTGAGGTGGCCTGTTGGTCACTTTACATGAGTGTACATCAGTGGTGTCAGACTCTGATTTAGAATCACAGAAGTACAGCAGCATCCTTAACAGAGAATTCTAGAATGGCAGAGACCCACCAAATCCCCCAGGGCACTGGAAGGCAGACAGCACAGCATTGGTCAAACATGCCTGGCACTGTGAGGGATGTGAAGATTTTAGTTTTGCTCTTTTGGATTTGTAGTGTGATGTGACAGTCACCTCATCGTCACTTTGAATGCACAGCCCGTCTCCAGATCAATAAAATCATGAGCTTGTGACACAGTGACAATTCAACATGACAAAGCAGGTCTGACTGTCTCACCTCAGTTCATGTCAGAGTTGATGATTCCACCATTAGAAGGACGCTGTGCTAAGATGGTATCTGGGGAGAGTTGTCAAGACAAACATCACTGCTGAAGAAGAGAAACATGAAGGCTCATCTAACGTTTGCCAAAAGACATCCTGATTAACCACCAAAACATCTGGGATAATGTCCTGTGAACTGATGAGTCCAAAGTGGAACTTTATGGAAGACACAGGTCCAGTTCCATCTGGAGTGAAGCTGTCACAGCTTTCCACAATGAGAACATCACACACACACAGTCAATCATGGTGGTGATGGTGTGATGGTTGGGGGTGGGGGGCTGCTGCTTTGCTGTTTCAAGGCCTGGATGGCCTGCCAAAATGGAAGGAAGCTTGAATTCAGCTCTCTGACTGAAGGTACTGAAGGAGAATGTCTGGTCATCAGTCTGTGATCTGAAACTGAGTGATGCGGTAGATTAAGAAGACCAAGTCCACCTCTGAATCACTAAAAAAACACAAAATTAAAGTTTTGACCCCGGTGAGATGTTGTGGTGGGACCTTGAATAGGCAGTTCATAGTCAAAAACAATACGGTTTGGCTGAAGTACAACAATTCTTTACAGAAGAGGGGCCCACAATTTCTCCACATGGATGCCAAAGACTGACCTCCTGATACTGGACCTGTGTGACTGCAGTTGATGCCGCTGAGGGTGGCACAGCCAAGCATTTAGTTTAGGGGCAATTACTTTATGACATGGATAATATAGATGTTAAATTATTTTTTAATTTATTGAACATAAAATGTACACTTACAATGGAGTGTTGTGCTTACTCAGGTTGTCTTTGTATTCTACTAAATTTTTTTGGAGATCAGAAACAATGAAGTGATATGACAAAGTAAAAATAGAGGAAATCAGGTGGGGGCAAATACTTTTTCACAGCATTGTGCACTCACACATTTGAGAAGGTCAATGAAATGAAACATTAAAAATGTGTGGACTCAAATTGAAATATAAATGTACACAAAACTCAAACTCCATCTCAAGTGACCCCCTGATGAAAGGTCAGAAGGGATGAACTTCACCTTCTGTGGTGAGGGGGTACAGAAGGGGCTGATTCTGTTATTTGGGGGTTTCTTATCCATGAATTGGTGGCAGAAGATGAAGCTTTGTGTGATTTCCGTGATCTCAGACTGAAGCTTTCTAATTGTTGACGTTGTCATTTGACTTTATTTGGACTCCAGCTAGAGGTCTCAATGTGAAGAAGCTTTGTTTTGGATATCGAAATGAAGAAAGTGCTGAATATGAACTGAAAAATGCATTCTGAAGTATATAGCGCCTTTCATACACGAGTCCAGAATATATTTACAAGCATCAATGTAATGTAATCATATTTTTATGTTCATTTATACTTTTTAAAGCTGGATCACTAAGGTCCTTTTGTGTGTTTGTGCCTGTTTATTTTATATTTATTTCTAGTCATCTGATGTTATTTTCATTTGGTTTATGGTGTCCCATTACTTATATATATTTATATTATAATTTTCCCTTCCATACCTTAATCGATATTCCTTAATTATCATTCGGGGTCATTTTTGCTAAATCGCTTGTAATTCGACCTCTCCAAATTAGAATCATTGCTGTTATTGAACTATCTGGAGTATAAACACATGTCTGGTCTCTTTGTAAAGGTCACATTCTCTAGTTTCACCCTTAGTAGTCAGAATCACTGTAGGTGTGACTGATCAAAAGTTATGCACATTAGAACTCACAAAAAAAACGAATTTTTTTGTTCTCGCCTAAGTTTTTTTATGAAAATAAAGGAAAATAAAGCTGCAGTAGGTAGGTGGGGACAGAAACACACTATGTACCAACAGAATAACTTGTTGACTACTCAAATTTCATTATTTTGAAAAGAATACCTGTAAAAATGACATTTTTTACACCAGTTTTTATGTGGGCATGTCCAGGGGCTTTTTAGAGGGACCATTATCCACATTTTGGAACTTATGGAAAAAATGTAATAACTTTTGAATGCTTCAACTACATATATCAATAAGGGCTCTACTGAAAGCTTACACCTAAATGAATCTATATCTACACACAGTGTCACTCTATTAGTTATGGAAATTCATGTTCCATAATAAAAACAATAAAAAATACACATTTCTATGTAAAAATAGTCAATACAAGTTATGGGCCAAAAATATATTCATATTTTTTATTTTTTACTTTTTTTTATAAAATGCAAACAAACTATATATATTTCTTTTACAAACTGTTACAACACAGCTCAGCGTTTTTCCATGTGCCACTTGATGGCAGCAATCACTAGCAAGCAGAAAGCACAAGGGCGTGGCACGTCGCTCTCTGCCATTAGACGTCCCGTGTGTGCCGGTTGAATACGCGTACATGCATCTATTATTTAATTGAGCGTTTATTTACGTTTAAACTTCTACTTTTATTCATATTTAAACTGCGAAAAAACTTGGCGAAATCACAATAAACAACCACGCACCAACTCTGCAGACTGGCACAAATGCCACCTTCACGCAGCTCCGATCGTTTTTTTTACAAGTTAGCATGGCAAGTTATATATCAAAATGCTCGTCTGCTCATTGGCTGTAAGTTTTGAGTGTCAGTCACAGTGTCCAATCAAACTGGTAGATTCTACCAGAGTTCAGAGCTATACATCACCCTGCAAGCTTTCTGTGACACTGGTTGGCTATACGAGGTGCCAGTCAACCCCAGACCCGTCATAATTGGCCAACTTAGGTGTCTTTCGAAAGCTAACACTTCCGTGTTTCATGCGGTAGCATGGTTATCGCCGACAGAAACAAATTACATCTAATATGAGCAATATAAGTGAAAAAAAATTACTTAGGTGGTCTCAAGTTATGAAACATTTTCTGGAGTTTTTGTCCCTTTGAGAATATATCGTGTGTTTTGGACCTAATCGTTTTACTGGATTATATTCGCTGGAGCCTTGCGGACACAATGGGATCAATACTGCTCAGAAATATTGATGTTTGACTTGCAGGGGGTCTTCAAAGGTAGGCACAGTCAACTCTTAAAAGTATGTACTTCTCTGTAAAAAAGGCTTTAGTGTCAGTGCTGTGGTTGTTGTGTGTCAAAATGGTTTATATCATCGGTAAGACGAGACTTTGAAGTTTCATTTGATGGGTAGTATGTCGAGATGCATGGCAGATGGGCATGCACACATTACTGTAACGTTTTTAAAACGCTGTTATGTCCCGGGACCGGTACGTGTGCGCGTTAAGAGGTTAAAGACTGCTGTCATAAAGCCCCTTGTCCCCTCACTGGCTCTACCATACTGACATTTTTGTTGGTATTTAAATCCTCTTACATTCCTGTTTTCTGACTTATTCTTGACAAACAGCTTATTGATGTGTTGGTTTTGTAATTATTTTGATAATCACAAATTGACACCGTGAATGAGTGGAAATGTCCTTTCACAGAAGTGACACGCAGGACCCTATGCCAGGGTTCAGGAAGGGAGGGTTTGGCTGTCGGCTGAGTTCAGATTCAGGAGGGTCAATGCAGATTTCTTCCTTTTCATGGAGCGCTGGGCCAGCATTTTATCATCACACGGGTTCTTGAGGAGTAAACCCAACCAGTCTGCGTGTGATTTGTGGGCTTGGAAAAGACATGTGACTGTGTCCTATGAGGGGGTAGTTTAGGGGTGCTTCAGGAGTAGGGGGTCCCGTGCCTGCTGTTGAGGTCTCTTCAGCTCCTGTACCACCAGAGTGAGAGCTTGGCTCACATTGGCAGCAGTAAGTCAGACTCATTCCTGGTGGGTGTGGGACTCTGCCATGGCCGCCCTGTGGCACTGATTCTCTTTATAATTTTAATGGACTTATTGAAGTGCAGTATTACTTGATTATGAACATCCTGTGCTGCTTTAGTGCTCGAGGGTCACTGACTCAGAATTAGTTCTTCTCATAACTGATGACTAACATTATGGAACATGATTTTTTTAGCTTATATTTTTTTATTACAGTTACTTTTCCTTTTACTTCTTGCTTAAAAAAAGATCAATGGAGATGAATGACATACAAACTTAAATGTAACATATTATTAATTCTTGTCATTTTTCAAAAGGCACTATAGCTTCTAACGTTTTACTATTTTGTACTGAATATATAAGATTCATTTAAATAACAGAATAGAGCAACATCAGATATACTCAAAAATCCTGTCACTGACAAAAATGGTGACAATGCATGACATCATTTAAACATTGTTTATTATTAATCTTTGTGTATTCAAAGGATAAATTAGTTTATAAAGTGTTACCATTTTATAATCACCATGTAAGATTTTTTAAAGGAGCATTCAGCAACATTACATATGCTAAAAATACAATTCTCTACACCTGCCCCAAGGTTGTGTTTCTCATCAAATCGGAGTTTCATGAATTCTCAACAATCAGCATTCTGCTAAGCTTCATCTTCACGCTGGTCAGGAGAGGGTTAACAGGTGACAGTTGCCTCGGTTACCAAGCACAACTTGCCATAATCCTCCAAGAAATGAAAAACCTGAAGTGAGAAAAATCCAACAATCATAAACTAAAGACAGGACCTCCTCATATAAGCAGGGGGCCGAAACAGGACCCCAAAAATCAAAATGTGAAGCACAGTCCACAGGACAGGACAAAGCTCAGTGTTGAAGCAGCTCTTTCACCGGCAGCTTCTTCTTAAATACCCCTGGGGGTGGAGCTCCGGCTGCAGTGTCATGTGACCAAGACCACCCTGGGCTCCACATGAAATGAACAAGGAACACACAAGAAAATGAACCAAACACAATTAACATAAGATTAAGGACCAGGATATTCATCAACAACAATAAAATCAATACCATTTACAAAACAATAAAAAATGAAGGAAACATGAAAGACAAAGTAAACACATTTAAGGCAAAATGAAACATCACACTTGACTTCAGTCTTAAATGCATTACGGCTTAATGTGGTGTCCTCGAGGACTAAAATTGACCATTTAATGTCCCTCAAGCGCAGGTCCTCTTTGTGTTTGTAGTTTGGGGCTAAAATTAATTTTAGAAGATGAGTGGGGTGGCATCAGCTCTCTGACTGAATTTTTGGATGAGAATGCCCTGCAGGCAAGTACGACTTTCAGGGTCCCCATTATTATTGGCTTTGAGTAGCCAATCAGGTGTGTGTATATTTCATAGGGAGGGGCGATGACACCTCAGACCTACAAATACCAGTCTGACCAGCTGGAGTCACTGTTGATTCACAACAACATGTCCTTCAGGCTGACACCCCAACAACTGCTGTGGCCCTCAAATGTCATCGGATGTCACCAGTTAAGTAGAACAGGCATGTTGTCCTGCCGATCAGCACTAATGAAAGGCACTATAGAGACTAAGTATCAAGAGCTCCTGAATAATGACTATTTGTAGGAGCACAGAGTCAAAGATGTCACTAGTGTTGTCCTCCCACTTGACATTTTGTGCCTCTCAATTTCTTACTCAAGAAGTTCATCTTCTAAATGAATTCACTGTGAATGTCTGAAGACGAGGACTAACCTGCCAGTCAGATGGCTGCCATGATGATGGAGTTCTTTGTTTTAATAAATATTGAGACCATCCTGGCATTTGTTTTATTTGGCTGTTACAGTAAGTGGCCACTGCATCTGGAAAGAGAACATTGGGGTCTGGGAGTGAATTCAGGTCATCTGCTGTGAGCTCTCCTGGTTGTTGGACCTCAGGAGCCTTGAGTCCCTCCTCACCACGTCCAGATGGTTCATCCCAGTCAACTCCATTATGTTCAACCACCTGCCATTTGAATTACACTGAGCACACTTACATATCATTTAAACATGGGTACCATACAATAGTGTGATTTAAGCATGAGATGTAATATATATTGAGATATAATTATATGTTATATAATATATAATTAAAATTTTCATTTCCATTTTTGCAGAAAATACCTCCCATAATAAGGCAGACCCTGTGACAGAAATGGTGATGTCTGCCACTGTAACCCTGCAGCTCATCTCATCACATAAGAGTGAAGTCTATGGAAAGTCCAACTCTGTTACAAGTTGTGTTTGGACACAAAAACATAAAAGAGACCCGCAGGCACTTGATGACTAAAGCCTTTAATGACACTCGACACATTCCGGCCTGCTCATTGTTGTTGGGCTCTCCAGATGAACTTCTCATGTCCGACTTCTCTAATTAAGAGGACCTGAACACCATCTGTGGAGCAGAGGAACAGCCAAGAAATAAAGCGAGGTCTGGTGAGCCCACCAAAAAATTCTTTAATGACAGCAGACCCCCCAATCTGTCTCAGGGCCTGTGCTGGGAACTGAGTGGTGGGTCAGCAGTCTGCTTTGTATTTTATGAGCTGCATGTCGCTTTGTGCCTCCTTTGGACCACACAGTTTTGTTATTTACTGAACAGATCTGAGGCTGGCAAGGCCTTCTTAACAGCGGCCATGTCTCTCTTTTGTATTTAGGTCCTGAAGGTTCAGTTTTTATCCTGCAGTCTTGTGAAAGTCTGAGCGGTGAGGAGTTTGTACACGTGAGTTTGTGATGTTATTTATTTGATCATCGTGATGAATGACACTTGCTGGGGTGACCGTGTGTGTGTGTGTGTGTGTGTGTGTGTGTGTGTCACACAAGTGCTGGCCTACTTTCATTTGTCTTTTTGTTTTGTGCTCTTGTTGTTTTCCACTCTTTTCTTTCTCTATTTCACTCACTCTCTTATTTTTCTTTTCCTAATTCACTTTCCTCTGTTCCTAAGACACCACATTTTGCTATAAATAGGAGAAGAAAGATGAGAATGGGAAGCATGATTGGTAAAAATTAGAAACGAATTACATTAAACAAGAAAAAGAAATACAGAGAGAAGAAAAGAGTATGAAATAAACAAAACGTTTAGGGGGGTTATGAATCTCCTGAGCCACTAAGCCGTTCCTGGCTGTAGAAGAGAAGCTGGTGGGCATTGACCCCCCATACTGTAGCTGTAGATGTACGACCTCTAAATATTGATATGGACGTTGAAGCAGTGGCTGGGAACTCAGGTGATGATAGTGAAGTCCTCGGGTCCACGTCAAGGGCAGGATGGGGTAAACGGTGTGGAGTGTGGAGTGAAGAATATTCACTCGTGGCAGACTTGACATGCCTGATGCCTTCAGAACTGTTGCTAGTTATGTTTAGAAGTTTATTAGCCAGCTTTCCAAGTGTTACCTACTAGAGAACGTTTAAAGCTGTAAAGGTAAAAAGCAGTTCCAGACTTTATTACTCTGAACACTGCTGCATTAGAACAAAACTGTTCTTAATATTTTAATTAAGGAAAGAATTACATATTGTGAGGTTTCTGAAGTATTTTGTGACCCCCAATGGGACGACACACCAAAGCGCAATTGCCGCATCTATGGAGGTAACCTCAAGTTCGCAGCACCTCGGCACAACTACGAGCCGATTGAGATTGTGCTATAAGCGTCTGTCACCGATGGGTGATGCCAGGAATGTTATAAATGCAGGGAACAGTATATCATGGCCGCTGACCTGACCCTGGCTCTGCCCCTTGGCTGTGTCTGTGTATAGCGGAGTGGTACATCCCACAGCAATAACTAACCGTGCTGTTCCTGTTTCAAATTGAATAAAGCGGGTTTTTGATAAAGTACTGAGACTCGCACATCACAATATATGAACACAAATCAAATGTGTAAGGCAAGTATGCTCATCATCACACCACCACCCACCTGACACGCTTCTCTAACCCCAAACCGCAGTGCACCACAATAAATAAATAAGTAATCCAAATACATAATTCACATTAAAGAGCGGTGCTTGTGGACAATAAAAACTCTGATAAATAAGTTATAAAGCCCAGTCTAAATCCATGCAGATATCAGCTTCTGCTCCATTTCTTCCAGCACAGCACATCGTTCTCCACTCGTCTATCCAGTTCACCCCACTGGGCCTTCTCAGCTGGCAGAGACCCTCTCTACTCAGCACTCTGCCCAGGCACCTTTCAATGTCAATGGAGAACAGCTAGCTGACCATAATGAGCAATCAGGTCACCTGACCACTGAGACCCACAGCAATGACACCTCAACATGGAGCTGCCACACACACCATTGCAGATCCCCCTCACCACACGTATTCACATGTATTACAATTTAACTTATTATATTATTATATGGGACGTCTCCCATTTTTCTACAGTTTTATTTAACATTCTTAGTCAGCTGACGAACATAGAAAGACAGACTTACAAATGACATAAACACGTATCTGCCACCCCAGACTCTGAATAAAGATAATGTATTCATCTTTTCTTTTTCTTTTATATTCTAAACCCTGCTTCATGTCCAAGCAGAATTACTTGGCTAAAGCAAAAATTAATTCACTGGAGAACAGACATTCAACCTTCACTCGTTTCAGTCATTTTTACACACAGTATTTGGCAATTGCTTCATTCGTTCATATATATTCACATACTCACGTTCTCTTTTACAACAATACTTCATTCACAGAATAAAGTTCTCGATTTCAAGCACACATGCTATAAACTCACTCGAGGTTGTGCTTTTTTGTTTATCTATAAGGTCTCACCATGCAACATACTTAAACGCGTCTTTTCCTTCATGCTTATTATTAATCAAACAACATCTCAGGCCGCAAGCTGATATTACTGAAAATATTAGGAATGCTTCTTACCTCAGTTTCATAAGCGCTATTTTCCAGATCATGAAATTTCGTGGCGAACTCCTGAGTCAGCGGCAATAAGGACACAATATTGTCCGTGGCGATCCGTAAATTCAGCAACAGCAAGAAAAATCCACTCGTGGGGAAATCACGCAGCACAATTCCACAACAAGAAAGTATTCCCCGAAAAAGTTACGCGGTCACAAAGAATATCCTGACTTAACAAGGAAAACATACATGCTTGAACCTTTATCTCGTATCACCAGGCAAGTGTGCTAAACACTGCGCCACCATACATTCCCTTAAGAGTTTCCAAAATACACAACCTCCATTCATGCAAAATTGGACACATGCTGTATATCGCAAGAACTTGTCTCCCTTCTTATGTAGTATTATTAAAAGAGCATTTTTCCTTTAAAATTGATCAGGGTTTAAAAGGAAAAATGTTTTGCACGTTTACAAATCTTAAACAAAAGTAGAGACATTCTATTTTGTTTGCTTTAAACCAATTAAACATATCGATAATTATCTTTCTTTGAAAGTCTTATGAGAAACTGCCTCATTTTTTAACTTCACACTTATCCAATTAATCCCTTCTTAAAACAAAGTTTGGCCAGTACTTACCAGAAGGTACAAAGGCATGTTTCTCATTGTACGTTTTAACCCCAAATGCATTTATTCTTTTTCCACTTTATTGTTAGAGCTCTTTTGCATTTTAGCGCTTACAATTTCTTTTTAAACATTAGCTTATAACGTAGGTTTGTTAGTTAAGCTATATTTAAAAGGCAATTTAATAATTTCTGTGTGTTTAAACACACGGCAATTTCTTAAAAGTACCAAAATAGGTGGGGTTTTGCCAAAACCTTTAACCTTTACCCCTTGTAGGTAGAATGATAGGAACAGCTGACAACTTTCAGACTGCTTTTAACACGTGGACGAACCGTGTATTTTTGCATCGGGCTGCTAGGATGCCATTAAAGATTTCTACAAATTATTTTAGCGATCGTGGTCAAGATGTTATAGATTCTATCGCTGTTGATTTTATTTTCATCTTTAAGTTTTTCAGCTCTGCTGGATTTTTACGCAAACGGCAAGGTAAGTGCATTGCCTGCATGTCTGTCTACCTGCCGCAACTAAATACAATAACGTGCCGTTCTTTATAGCTTTTCAATATTGTTTTCTAATGGCTAGCGATGTTATTTATTTAAATAACAGTGTTCCCCATCACAGCATGTACTTTTCAGGCAGGTTTTGGACTCGTACTGGAGTGCATTAATCTGTGCTGCCCCCAGGAGTGCCATTTCATTTTACTGGACAGCCAGTCTTGTGCTATAAGTTTCAATCTTGTTGTTTTCCATTTATTTTGTCCGGTTTTAGTCCCACTTATGCATTGAACTTAAAAGTCCAATCTTAAAAATCCACTCGCATACCGTAGGTAGCAGACGCTACCACGATTCGCCGACAGATGTCGGGTTTTCTTTCCAGCCTCATGCACTGTGCCGATTTTGACAAGACCGCCTCTTGTCTTTTGATGGGATTAATTAATATCCCCATTCCAATTCGGGCCAGGCATGTTAAGGCAGTTTTATTTCTCGGTCGGGAGTCCATGACAGTGCGTGCGACCATCCCAAAATATATACCAAATATTTTGACCGAGCCTCCCATTCATCAGTATAAGCATATTTTTAATATATATATATATATATATATATATATATAGATATATATATATATAAAATATTATAAATAATATATAGTTATTAATGTAGCCACAATCCTGCTGACTACGTCAATTATGTTTCCTGAAGAGGCATTAGCTCTCTTGGAAATGTGTTCTTTTGAAATTGCGGCATATTAAGTAACTAAACAATATAGTAATATACCAGAAAAAGCGATATTCCTCCCATCGGGATTACGGCGGTACAAGAATCACATGAGAAAAAATATCCTTTAGCTTACATTTACTGATGGTTAACGCGGTTACAAACGGGAAGTATATGGACAGACTTTATCCAGGTGGGAATCTGGATCAACACAGGCTGCCATTTCTCGTCCCCATGCTGGGAGGTTTTTCAACAGCTTCTTAGTAAAATTTAAGAATCGTTGTTGATTGTAATAGAGGTAATTAATCCAATCTACATTTTTGTTTATAGTAACCTGAGGAAAAATAGACTCAAATTCAGCAGCAACTTGGTCCCTTGCCTTGATCTTTTCTGGGACTCCACGAGGGACTCCAATGGAATTAAAATACACCCCAGGGCCATGTAGGGAAAACTGGGAAGGGTCCACAGAACGGGGTCGACGACGTCAGCCAAACTTGGTCGACACACGGGAGGCAGTTAAAGGGAGAAGTCGGAAAGGCATAACAAGTTGTATTAAAGCACAAGTGCCAGTCCAGTCAGGTGGAAGGATGTCAAGCAATTTAGACCTATGGCACATCCACCAAATATCAGTTCATGGAGTATTCTGAGTAATCAGAAAAATTGATAATTTGGAAGCTAAAGAGGAAGAATTAACCGGAAAAGTTTGGAAACAAAAGAGGATGGGATATTACCAACATTTGTGCCATGAGAGGAAGTAAGGTTCCTAAAAAAACAGGTATAAATACCTTCATCAGGCTGGAACATCGGGGGAGTCATGGGAAGAGTAGGGGGAAAAAGAAGGGAAAGTGTAATGCAATTAGAGTCGAATGGAATAGAGGAAGAAAGAAAAAGGGCAAGTAGGCAAGGAAGGCCAGTAGGATTAAATATGTTAGAAAAAGGAAAAGGGACAGTGGTCAAATGTGGCTTAGCTGTAGCACATGCATAGCAATCAGATTGATTCACTTGTCTAGCCGAATATAATAAATACCCATTGCAGCCAATGGTTCTGATCCCCATACCCAGTTTCAATCGAAAAAGTGGAAGAAAGGGTGGAAATATTCATGACCTTGACAGGGGGCGGGTTTGGACCAGGGGTAGGAGAGAGGGGTGTGTGTGTGGGGAAATGGGAGGTATTAGTAACAGGGTTTTCAACCTTAATTTGAAATCTCCCCAGAGGATCTATTCCAGATACATATGCCCCTAAAATATAGGTTCCTGAATCATGTAAAGAAGGGTTCTTCAGAGTAATGATCAAGGGGTTACAATGGTATTCGGCACATTCATGAGGGGCATGTCCTTTATAATAGAAAAATGATATTTCAGACCATACTTCTGGGCCTTATAGGGTTAATAACCCCAGTCATCAGTTCCAGTATTAGCAAAAACCCAGTCCCACTTGTCACAGTTACTTCCGAATCCAGAGTTTGTAACAGTTACACACACATATTTGTCAGACCAGGTCCACTGGATTTGTCGATCAGTCCCACAGTCAATAATAGAACAGAAATCCACCTGAACTAATGTAGTGATTCCGAAAGGAAAAGTCAAGGTGACCAGAGCAGTCAACAAGGGGATGGAAAGACATAGTAGGACCACAATCAAGGGTGCCATCTTTTGCAATGTGAGATGTGAATCCAAGCAGGCAGTCCCTCAACTTTAACAGTGTGTGGTGTCGACAGCAGAACTTGGAACGGTCCTCTCCACCGAGAGTGATGCCAATGTCTCCTTCGAGTATCTCTAACCAGAATCCAGGTTCCTAACGGAATCGGGGAGTCCTTTGATGGAGGACTAGTTCTCCAGGCCTGATTCACCTGCTCGTGGACTTCCTTCAGAGAAGCTCGGAGACCTGTAAGACTGGAAAGAAGATCATTGTCCACAGTATGCAGTGTAACATTACCTTTGACCATGCTGACTGGCATGGGCCATGCGGTCAGAATTTCGAATGGCGATAGCCCTAACTGCCGATGTGTTCTTAATCCCATCAAGGCCAGAGGCAGAGCATCAGGCCAAGTTAAATTTGTTTGCTCACAGATTTTAGCCAATTTAGATTTCAAGGTACCATTGCATCGTTCCACCTATACCTCCACTCTGGGGGTGGTATTTGCAATAATGATGCACATTTATCTGGAGCCAGGTGGTTACAAAGTGTGTGCCATTATCAGTTTGTAATTTCTGCGGTATGCCCCATCTTGGAATGATTTCCTTTATCAAAGCTTTTGACACAGGTTTGGCATCTGCAGGTTTGGAAGGGAAAGCTTCCACCCATCGGGAGAACACATCAACAATTACTAAACAGTATCGGTACTCCTTTGATGGTGTTAATTCAATGAAGTCCATTTAAAGGTGTTCGAATGGACCCATTGGGTTAGGTGTAACAGCGGGACTTACCTGGGTGCCCTTTCCTACATTAAACTTTCGACATAATGCACAGCACCTGTAGAACTGTTCTGCATATGTAGAGAAATCTACAGCTTCCCAATGTTTTTCAACATCTTGATCCATGGTATCTTTTTCAGCATGGTCTAGGCCATGGGCGATTTTTGCCATACCTGGAAAAGAAGCTTTAGGAAGGAAAAGTTTGTTAGTTTGCTTATGGGTCCAGACTCCATCAGAGAGGGACCCTTCTTTGGACCATTTTCTCTTTTCTGTGTCCGCACTATATCTGTACTGGCTAGCACGGCCTCTGTTGTGGCTGATACAGCTCTGAGACAGGTTGGAAGTCCCGCAGCCACTGGATCCAATTTTTTCGAAAAATAGGCTAAGCCTTTGTTTTTTCTCCATGGAGTTGTGTAAGAACTGCATTCATATATCCCCCCTTTTCGTCCACGAACAGAGTGAATGGACGAAAATAAACAACAGTCCCAACGCATGCGCAAACAGTAGGGCACATTTTTTTTTTTTTTTAACATAGAGCCTTCTCAGCTTGATCATGCCATGCCACCTGACCAGAAAGGGGGAGATCAGGGGTGATCACTAAAGTTTGCAAAAGCTGTTCTCTTTCATTGAAGTTTAAAATCTATTGCTGGCAGTATCCTAGAATGCCTAATACAGACATAACCTATTGCTTTGTAACAGGTCTAGGAAGATTGTGAATGGTGTATATACAATCGCTAGAGAGAGAGAGCTCTTGTTTCACAAGAAATGTCATGACCTGAATATTTCAAAGTTGTTTGAATTAACTGCAGTTTTTTTTTAGAAAATTTATGGCCATTTTCTGCTAAAAATAATAACAATTTCTGAGTATCACGTGCACAATCTGCTTCTGTAGTACTACACATTATATCATCTACATACTGTATCAATACACTGTCTTTATCTGGCCTTCTAAATTTTGAGCAAGAGCTTATCCAATACACAAGGGCTTCAGTATATCCCTGAGGCATAACGGTCCATGTCCAACGGCGGTTTTGGAAAGCAAAGGCAAACCAGAAATCAGAGTCAGGGTGCAAAGGAATACAAAAATAAGAGTTAGCAAGGTCAATAACAGAGAAATAACAGGGACGGGGTATCGTAGAAAGAATAGTGGAAGGATTAGGAACAATAGGTGCCCTAGGAAAAACTGCAGAATTAACTTGTCGAAGATCTTGAACAAAATGCCATGAACCGTCAGCCTTTTAAACAGGTAAAATGGGGGAGTTGACTGGAGAGTATTTAATTTGAATAATTGCTCCACGTTTCACGAGATCGGAATGTACGGCGGAGATGCCAGCCTCTGCTGCTGGAGACAGAGGATACTGGGCGCGATGTGGGCAGAAGGACGATTTTGGGTAAATCACCAGTGGCTCACAGTTCGCTATCCTTCCATAATCATTTTTCCCCTGGGACCAAAGTGCATCGGGAAGTGAGGAAAGCCAAGAGGGAGAGGTGGTTTGCAATGAAAAAGCAGAAAGGGAAGGACGGCACAATGCACGATGTACTAAAAAATCATTTTGAAGCACAACTTTAGTTATCAAATGATCTGAGGTATCAAAAATACCCGGAGCAACGTGCAGCCAGTCCGTCCTATTGAGACATTGTTCCACCCATTCCCCAATTTCGACTCAGTGAACGGTGCTAGAATTGGCTAAAGAAAACATGGGGAACCGAACCTCCTAAATATAAAACACTTTGTGAATATGTGAGGTGAACTGACAGCAGCAGCTTTGCTGGATGAGGAAAAAATGCAAGGGATATGGAGGGTCTCTGGGCTAGTACCTGAAGAGAGAAAAGATTCTAACCAAGGTGTGTCCACTTCAGCAGGGAAGTACTGGGCAGTGCAGTGGAGGGTGTTGGGGACTTGCAAGTGGGGAAAAAGACAGGAAGGAAAAGAGTGTAGGGCTTTAAGGAGAATGGTGTGTGAGGAGATGTTCAGGGTCCAGGCTGCAAAAGAGGGCTTAGTGTGGGGGGAGGTTTGGCACAGGAATTTAGGAATAGAATAGTAAAACCCTGTTGGTTAGAGAAATAGAGAGGGGAGCTTAGTCATCAGATCCCTTCCTAACAGATTAACAGGGCAGAGCTGATTTAATAAAAAAACGGTGCATCAAAGTGGAATCACTGGAATGAAGTTGAACCCGAAGAGGTTTAGACACCAGCAAAACATGTGGTTGTCCAGAAGCAATAAGCACAGTCAGTGTATCGTTCGAGGCAGACTAGAAAAGCAGTTTCAGTGCCATTCACCAGCAAAGTCAATAAAGGATCTGTGTCCGCATGGCAAGTGAGCAAAGGCAACTGAAAAGAGTGGCTGGGGGTCCCTGTAAAAGGAATATCCTCAGGTTCAGGTAAGGAAGGCGGGGGAGGAAGCTGATGTGGGCAATTGCGGCAAAAGTGTCCCATCGTAACAGGCAAGATGTAGGTGCTTGATCTGAGGGGAGAGGCGGCTGAGCAGACGAAGAATTCGGATTAGGGAGTAAAAATCCACGACCTCTCCCCGGCCTCGCCCCTGTCCTCGGAAAAATCCACGTCCTCACGTCCTCGACCCCTGCCTGAGGCAGCTCCACCTGCATAATAATTCATTTGTGCTGCGATTAACTTGGTCTGAGTGTCTGACTCTTTTTGTTTAGTCTGTCGTTCAGCATGCTCCGCGTGTCTTTTAACTTCATCAAAAGTGGCACTTTCCCATCCAAATACAGGACGTGCGTACTTTATTTTGGATATCACTTCTGAGTCCTGACACAAAAGGAGGAACTGCTGCCTTGTTACGGTCATCTGGGCTGTCTAAGCCAGAATGACTTGTCATCAAGTCCTGAATGCGGTGTGCCCATTCATCTACCGTCTCATCTTTCTTTTGTTTGGTAGATGAAATAAGGTACCAGTCGGTGCCCTTTTTATATTTTGCAGCTAAGGCAGTTGGGCATTGAAAGGACCCTCATTATTTTGTCCACGAGGCAATGCCACATTCCACTGCCACTGTTCTCCGTTATGCTGCCCATGATTGGCAGTATCCCAAATGGTGCCCAACTTTCTGCATAGCACTTGGGTCCACTCGGCTGCACTGGGTTTGTACATATTATGTAGCTGCTGCACCTGTTCCACAAACTTCAACCCACGATTACCTTAGGATCAGGCAATTCGGACGCTACGTCTTTCAGCTCTTGAATATCCCAGTTACGATGTATCATTACAGTAGTGGTGCTATCGTTTCCTGGGGGCAGTGTGGGATCGTGTCGAGGGTTATGGACCTCAATTAAAGGGCATGAAAATGTGGGTGCTAAAGGTTTAGGGGACTTAAACAGGGTAAGGTTTTCAGGGGACTTATCTCTGAGGGTCTTGCTTCTAGTATGTTGTGAAATGGAAGGCTTTTTGTGTGAGTTTGAACAGCCTCCCATAGCCCCTAACAAGTGACCGTCAGTCTCATCATCAGGATCTGTAAGTGAGGAGGGGTCACATTGATATTGTTCATCAAAGAAATCATCAGTAACTGGGGCATCGGTAACCACAGGAGACGTTGGGGCAATGCTTGAATGTGGCGGTGGAAGGGGTTGTGGGTAAAATGTTGGGGAAGAGAGCATAGGATATAAAGGGTCTTTTTTATCACTCCTTTTCCTCCTTCCTTCAGACTGGGGTCCCGTATCAGCCTGCACTTTCTGTAAAGCTATAAGCAGCTCTTCTTTTCCTTTCTATTCTTAAGTTCAGCAACTAAAAGCTCATTCCTTTCTGTGCCCTTCCAACGTCACGGTCTTTAATAACCAATTCCCATCTGTCATAATATCCATCCGATAAGGACCTCCATTACAACAACCCTGTGTATTTCTACACAGTATTTTTCTAATGTCCTGTATCACATTCATATCTCCAGTTCCTTCCACTATGCCATCTACCTGCACTGTTCTTATTCCACTTCCTACATGCCTTTTTTTTAAATTTTAAATCTAATCCTGTCTTGTTTTCAATGAGCTTTCTAGGGGACCAGCCTTTCGATCCTGACAGCGCACTAGGAGCCTGGCGGTCCCCCGAAAATAATCCCTCCAACACTAGGTTTTTTAGGACTCTTGGGGAACTGTTTGACTGGCTTGCTAATTGTTTTTCCCATAGTAAGCAGCAGGATCTCAGCAGAAAGTGACTCAGCTCTCGATAAACCCCATTCCACCCGCCGTCCGCTCCCATTCCCGGATTACAGCTTCAGGTGACTTCGTGTCCGTTTATTCGCATCAGCAGAATCCTACATCAATACGCCCGTGGAGTCCGGATATGGAGGTTTTACCCGATCCCTTCATCAGACGGTTTGTATGCGTCAATCTGCCAGGGTATTGTCTCCGTCACCTTAGCAACCCGTTGAAACAAGAGTATGACCAGACAGCAGATGAAAAACACGACCTCCTGTTTATTTAGACACACATTCTCTAAATACGCCCTTTCACCCCTACTCCTCAAATTATTATAGGAGCGTGCCACTCGCCCCTTTCTAATCCACTTCACAGGGGTGACTAGCTAACATTCACACTGTGCCGTTTTCCGTAGGGTCCCAAAGTCACCTTCCGTGAGTCCCTAGAACCCTCCTATGGGTCTGATACAGTATGCTCTCTTATTCTTTATTTTGCATATGCTTTTATTCTTTTTCTTTCTATATTCATATTACTTCGAGCACACCAGTCAAACTTACGGAATCCCCCGATCTACTCACCATGACTCCTCCACCTGCCTGGAAATGCCCGTCAAGTCGTGCCTCGATCGGCTAGGAGGAGGTCAGGGACTCCCCACGCAGGAAACGCCCAAGGCAGGCCAATCCTACATTTACGAAGCTGGACCCAACCCGGCCGGAATCGGCTCCACCACGGTCCTCTGGACGATCCTGCACAAGGAGCCGTCTGCCGTCTCCTGCCCCACGTTTGGGCGCCAAAACTGTGGACGAAATCTCAGACCCGACAGCAGGTGTGGTTATAAAGCAGCTTTATTTGTGGAGTCACGGTGAAAAGAGTTTCAGAAAAGCAGACAATCAAATATACATGACAGCGTCAGGGCTCTTCTGAACCCGTCTGTTGGGTGGGGTCCAGTTTTATACCCTAGAATGCGTGATTTAATATCATTATAAAATGTAACAGTCAACACATTTATTATACACAAACCTTGAGCCCCTTTAATGTCCCTTGTAAAACTTGATTTCTTGGCTCCTTTTGTTATGGCGTTCAGATGTAAGCTAAGGGAAAACGTGATAAGGCAGACTCATGTGTGGAATGCTTAGACCTTGAGTCCTTTGTACAAATATCTCTCTGTTTGCTAAAACAAAGCAGACTTTTACAGGGTTATGTAAAACTTACTTCTCAGACATGAATTAGTACAAGGGAATGAAGAGAACATTCGTCTTCCACAGCTGATAGAGGACAGAAATACACTATTCTGTGTTTAAGCTGACTATACAATCCTCCAGTTGTCTTTGGCTATCTAATCCAATGCTTGGCTAGCAATTCTAACTGCTGAGCCCCTGTGTGCCAAATTTAACATGCACATGTGAATAAATCCATACCAGTGAGCATAGAGACAGTGACATTAATATTAAAGAAAAATGTAGTATAACAGACGTCATGTGGTGTTGGGGGAGAGAGAGACGGTCCTTTCTGTTTCTTTTCAGCACCATCGTCTGTTAAACAGAATAACATTTTACTTGTAGTGAATTTAGACAAGAATATAAACTAAATATAGTCTGAATCGGTTCGCAGCTGAGTGTGAAGCGGCTGGGATGAGAATCAGCACCTCCAAATCCGAGACCATGGTCCTCAGCCGGAAAAGGGTGGAGTGCCCTCTCAGGGTTGGAGAAGAGATCCTGCCCAAGTGGAGGTCTTGTTCACGAGTGAGGGAAGAATGGAGCGTGAGATCGACAGGCAGATCGGTGCGGCATCTGCAGTGATGCGGGCTCTGCATCGGTCTGTCGTGGAGAAAAAGGAGCTGAGCCGTAAGTCAAAGCTCTCAGTTTACCATTCAATCTACGTTCCTACCCTCACCCTTGGTCATGAGCTATGGGTAGTGACCGAAAGAACGAGATTGCAAATACAAGCGGCTGAAATTAGTTTCCTCCGCAGGGTGTCTGGGCTTTCCCTTAAAGATAGGGTGAGAAGCTCAGTCATCCGGGAGGGGCTCAGAGTAGAGCCACTCCTCCGAATCGAGAGGAGTCAGATGAGGTTCCTCGGGCATCTGATCAGGATGCCTCCTGGATGCCTCCATGGCGAGGTGTTCCGGGCACGCCCAACCGGGAGGAGGCCCCGAGGAAGACCCAGGACACGAAGGAAGGACTATGTCTCCTGGCCTGGAAAAGCCTCAGGATTAACCTGGAAGAGCTTGAAGAAGTGGCCGGGGAGAGGGAAGTCTGGGCATCTCTGCTCAAGCTGCTGCCCCCGAGACCCGACCTTGGATAAGCGGAAGAGGATGGATGGATGGATATAAACTAAATAAATGTAAATATATATGTTGTCACAGACAGCTGGGGTCCTTACCCCGCCAGGATGCCTGGAAGGACCGGAAGGTGGCACGTATATCTTTCGGGCCACGATGGGGCAACCACCCAGGATTTCGAGAGGACCACAGGAGAAGAGGAAAAGTTTTTAACTTGTTGGGACCCGTGGCCACCGCCAGGAAGCGCCTTAAGCCTTGTGGAACCTGGAAATACTTACTTCCACCATACTAAGCAAGATGGCGGAGGAACCTGCCAGGGACGCCCAGAGTGCTTTCGGTGCAAAGGGTAGCACTTCTGCTACACCAGGAAGTGCTGCCGGAAGGACATCATCAGCCACCTGGAGTACATCCGGGGAGGAATAAAAGGGGCCGCCTTCCTACAATCGAGGAGCTTGAGTCGGGAGTGGGAGCAGGACTAAGATCCCAGGAGGAGAGGAAAGTCGGCCAAGGACTGAGAGAAAGAAGCCCATATTGTGGTGATTATTGCTGTGTGCATTGGGTGTGGTGTTCTGGACTGTGAACCTGAGTTTATTTATGATTAATAAACGCGTGCAATTGATAAAGATGTGGCTTCCGACTGGTGGCGTCCGGGCAAGTCTCACAGTATTTAAAGTGAAATTTAAAATACACATTAATACACTTTTATTAGTGTGGAAAGTGAATCTTTTTAGTGCGAGAGAAGAGTTTGCCATTCTGTACTTGAACTGCAGCAGTTGGAAGCACAAGGTCAGCATCACTGAGGCTTTTCAAGTTGGGATTCCATCTCAACGCCTCCTCTGATAAACGTGTCACTGGCTTTACTGGTCTTTGGATTTCTAAGTGCTGAACTGACTGACTGTGCGTAATAGAGTTGTGTAGATTTGATTTAACTATTGATGTCAATAATAAAGGACACTTTTATTGTTAAAGATCCTTCATTAAGTTCTGTATATTTGAAATTGTCTGCTTATCTGATTTTAGCCAATTCATGTCATCTTCATTTTTTCTTTAATTTTTATAACTGCATTGTACAGTTTTATTCCTTTTTTGTACAAGTAAACATGTCTCTCCCCATTACATTGTTCTTTTATTTCTATATAATCTATAGAAGTAGGCGTCCTGCAGTTTTAATACTTCAGATTCAGTATATTCTCTGCAGTCTGTTTGTTAAATTAATCTTCTTTGTTTGTTCTTTATTTCAATTCAACTGACTCATCATTATTGTTAATTGTAAATATTTCTTGACATGGTTGTACAATTTATACTGAATATTATTAATAAACTTTTGTTTTTGGCAGTGACAATACTGAGTGTTCAGTTTCATTTGTGCTGGCCCAGTCTTCTCGTGTATTAACACAACTAGAACTGAGAGATTTAAGCAGAGCCTCCACTTTTATCATCATGGACTACAAATGGCACACTGGACTTTACTGGACTCGCCGGTAATCCTACAGGATAACACAGCTTGGAAATTGAGCATCCTGATCAAGACTTTACTGTTCACTTACAAACACAGTCTACAACAATAAAGGTCTTACTTCTCTTTATTTACAAGTCACATTTTCAATAAAACTTGCATTTAAGATAAATGGAGAGTCAGAACTTTTGAAGCTCAGTATTCTAAAACCACAACTGACAGCTAGAAGCTTGTTATTCTGAGGTCCTGACATGAAGTGTGTGTCTGTGTTTATATTTATCAACCTAATATATCAGTATCAACCTACGACATATGAGAATAAAACAAATGCCTTACCAGAAATATCATTGCCAAAATAAATTCTCAGCTGACTGAATGATTTAATGGTTCAGACTTGACAGCCTCAGTGCAGTGTGTGCTAAACTGAGCAGTAAAGTGGAGTCGTCTACAGCTGTACAGGTTGTTATGTCAGGGCCGTCTGGTCAGTTTGACTGGAGTAGACACACTCGGTGGGCTCTTAATGTGCCGTCTGCTTGGGTAGTCAGATAGGATGATGTCCAGCTGAACTATCTGCCATCTCTAACTTGTTACCAGTCGTGATGCTGAAGCACATCAGTGCCTGCTGTACAGTTGGACTCCTGACCTCCTACAGTCTCAGAGACCCTAAAGACAGGCTGACGTGTTCAGCACACCACTAGGACCTGATGGTGTCAAATGGAGGCTCAATGAGATATGAACTACAAACAAACATCTGTCAAGTTTCGATCTCTAAATGTAACTGTTGTATAAGTAATATGTATTGATCCAGGCCTTTAATGACCTCTTGGGCACAGCCATCAGCAGTGTGTCTGTCTGCGGAGAGAGAGTCGACCTCATTGAGAGGTTTACTTACCCTGGCAGTGACATTCATGTCTCTCATGACTTGTCCTATGAAGTCAGTAGATGGATTGGGAGAGCATGGGGGGTCATGAGGTCACTGGTAAGGGGTGTGTGGTACTCCCAATATTTATGCAAAAGGATAAAGGTCCAAGTCTTTAGAATGCTGGTGCTTCCTGTTTTGCTATATGGTTGTGAGCCATAGATGCTATCCAGTGACCTGAGATGAAGACTGGACTCCTCTGGTACTGTGTCTCTTCAGAAAATCCTTGGGTACCGTTGGTTTGACTTTGTGTTGCTCATGGAGTCCCGAATGAGTCACATGACCTGCATTGTGAAGGAGCGTCAGTTACACCACTACGGGCATGTGATACATTTCCTCGAGGGTGATCCAGCTCATAAGATCCTCATTGTTGAGGACCTGAGTGGTTTGACCAGGCCAAGGGGTCACCCACGTACCTCCTGGCTGCGGCAGATAGAGGGTCGTTTCCAGAGGGTGGGACTGGACTGCGTGTCTGCCTGGGGAGCTGCCAACCGGGATCCTGAGTTGTTTCATTGTGTAGTGAGTGCAGCAACACTGTACCAGTGCATGTTCTCCAACTTGAATATGTATTATAATAAACTTGTCTTTGATGGCCAAAAAGATGTATTAAACCCCCCCCCCAAAAAAAACAACACAGTGTGTGTATATATATATATATATATATATATATACACATATATATATATATATACATACATACAGGTATATATATATATATATATATATATATATATATATATATATATATATATATATATATATATATATATATATATATATATATATATATAAAATATATACAGTATATACTCTGTCCTGCTTTTTTTTTTTGTTAGTGTTATGTGTTTGTCAATTATGTAACTTACACTTGGAGTGTCATCAAAACTGGAGTTAAATTCCTTGTATGTGTGCATATTTGGCCAATAAATGTGATTCAGCTAAGTGTTTGCCACATTTATTACAAACTGCTTCTCCCTGTTTGAATTCTATTGTGAGTCATAAGGTTGTTTCTTTGTAAAAACTCTTTGCCACATTTACAGCAGTCATTTGGCTTCTCCCCTTTGTGAGTTTTATTGCGGGTACAGAAATGGCACTAATGCACGTTGTAAACGACATTCTGATATCCTCTGATGAAGGAAACTCCACAGTAATTCTGTTGTTAGACTTAAGCACAGCGTTTGGCACCACTGACCATTCTATTTCACGGTACAGGCTAGAAATGACGTTGGGCTCACAGGCCGTGTGCTCGCCTGGTTTAGTTCTTACAAATCAAATCGATTCCAACACGCATTACAGAAATGTGCTGACAGGACTCCATCATTACACACAGAAGTGAGATATGGTGTCCCACAGGCCTCAGTACTCAAACCTTTACTGATTTCACTTTTCATGTTTCCACTGGGATCTCTCATTAGGAAACTTCATGTTAATATTCACTCGTATGCAGATGACACCCAGTTATACCTTTCATCAAAACCAAATGAAGGTTCTCTGATGTTGTCTTTAATGAGTTGTGTTAGTAAATTAAATGAGTGGATAAGTTAATTAAACAGATAAAACAGAGATGTTAATTATTGAAAGAGTGATGCTAAACAAAACAATATTTCATTATCATTTACCTCAGTTGGAATCACCATTAATTTTATTGAATCAGCCCACAATCTTGGTGTTATTTGTGACTTTAGTATGTCATTTAAAGAGCACATCTCAAACTTGTCTAAGTCATGTTTCTTCCATCTTAAAAATGTTTGGATATTAAGGCATTTTCTAAATAAGGAGGATTCTGAGAAATTAATTAATGCATGTATCTCTAGTAGGATTGACTACATGTACAATACTTGTAATTTGCTCAAAGCACATTAAAAAGTAACAAAAACATTGTTTATATGTCCAAATCAAGAGCTGTCTGAAACTGAAACATTAAACATTACATAAAACAGATGCCAATAAGTGCTGGATTTATGAACAAAATGGACTTACAGACAGACTGCTGAAATGGAACCTGTTTGTAAGTAGGAGATCGACTGTAATGGTTTACACAGCCTTAAATAATCTCACCCAGTCCTACATTTGGAATCTCTGTCTGTCCCCTTACACTCCCAGTCATAACCTCAGATCTTCAAATGAAGGCCTACTTAGAATTTCAAGATCCAATCTGAAAAGAACTGGTGAGGTGGCCTTTTACAGTTACACACCTAAAATTTAAAATACTTTATCAATAGAAATTCACCAGGCTAATACTGCAGAACATTAAACATAATGATAAAAACTCATTATTTTAAAATGGCTTTTTCATAGCTACATTTTAGTTGTATCCCTATCAGTCTATATGGACACTGGATTATCATTTTCTCTGGGATGTGCAGTTCCATACTAATCTGTACTGTTCTCTGCTGCCTTCTCCATTTCTTCTGTGGTGACGATTTGCTCCACCATCTCCTGATCAACATACCACACTGCCTCATGTTTATGGATTGAATGGCGGGTGTCTAAGGTGTGCACATGGCCATCATCATCAAAGTCTTCATGTGAAGCATGTAAACCATGAGGACTGATTAAGGTACAATGTTATCTAGAATGTCTAGTGGTGGCCGAGCAGTATTTTGGCCTTGGATTCCATGCAGAATTATTTCTCTGGAAACTCCTAACTGGAGTTTTTTAATTTATTTTTTTGCTTTTTTCTGTCCACTTGGCCATTCAACATTAACTTTTTCATTGTTACATACTGATTATTATTGCCTAATCTCATTTATGTTTTATATTAACTTCCTACTTCTTACATTTTATAAAGCAGTTTGAGCTACGTTGTTAATATGAAAATGTGTTATATAAATAAATGTAGATGTTGTATCCAAGAGGTTGTTTCTCCATGAAAACTGTTTGCCACATTCAGAACACCCATATGGCTTCTCTCCTGCGTGAATTTTAATGTGCATCAGAAGAGTATTTCTGTGCCTGATTTGTTTACCACGTTCAGCACAGCAATTTGGCTTCTCTCAGGTTTCATTCTCAGGTGTTTCCTATCAAAACAGGAGTGGACTTCACTCTTTAGTTAGGACAGTCTCATTGTACTGCTTAACTTCTCACTCTCGTAAGTTTCCCATAAGCACTCAGTGTACAACTTGAATTGTTTCTAATAAGGCTTCTTTTTGCAGGTCATAAGGAGGTATTGCAATTTGTCAAGATGGGCCTGAACGTTTTTCTTTATCATTTCTGTTCATCTTAGAACAACAGGCACTTCTTCCATTTTTGTTTTGCCATCCACATTTCATTTGTCATATTTCAGACTGCATTTCTTGGTAGTTTATTTCTTTTTTACCTCTCCATTCTTAGGACTGAGTAATCACTAGGAACTAATACTTCTGTTATCCAAGATTTTTTACATCTGGTTTTCTGACCTCTATTTTTCAGTCAGTCAGTATTTCTGTTATACAAGTGACCTGCACCCTCCTCATTTTCCATTGTGCGATCTCAGTTGTGTTCCCAGTGTCTTTCTTGTGCTGGTAAGTTGTACTTCATGCAGAGTTTCCAATGAATGAGCCTGGCCACTTTGTGCTGATGTGCAGTGTATAATCCTTCAGCAATCAGTACCTTGCACCAGGCAACAAGATGTGTGAATGTCTGTAGCTCTTTGTGGGAGAAGTGACAATTATGTTTTTTTTTTTTGTTTTTTCTATTTTTGATCTCAACCACTTTGTGTCCAAGTCACCGTTTGTACAACTATGACGAGTATATCTTTTGGTCTCAGTTCGCCTCTCATAAGCCATGCATGAGTAAGTCCTGATTCCACCTGAGGCTGTTGGAGGAGGGCAGTGTATTTACCACTTTACTCATAGTTTCCCCAATTAGATCTTTTCTGTTTTCATCAAACTTTTTGAATTTTTTCTTCTGTTGCTTAGCATTGCATTGTATTCATCTGTGGACAAGGTGAGGGGATTTCTGTATTTTTTTTCTCTCTTGTGTGAATTCTTTGATGTTTCTGAAGATTCCTTTTCTGTGTAAACTTTTTACCACATTCAGAGCAGCAATACGGCTTCTCTCCTGAGTGAGTTTTAATGTGTATCTGAAAATTACTACCATTAGAGAATAGTTTTCCACATTCAGAGCAGTAATATGGCTTCTCCCTTGTGTGAATTATTTTGTGGCGTCGAAAACTGCTTCTATCTGAAAACCGTTTACCACATTCAGAACAGGCATATGGCTTCTCCCCTGTGTGGATTCTTTGGTGGCTCTGAAGATGGCTTCTCTTTAAAAACTGTTTACCACATTCAGAGCAGCAATACGGCTTCTCTCCTGAGTGAGTTTTAATGTGCATCTGAAAAGTACTACTCTTAGAGAATAGTTTTCCACATTCAGAGCAGTAATATGGCTTCTCCCCTGTGTGAATTATTTTGTGGCATTGAAAATTGCTTCTATCTGAAAACTGTTTACCACATTCAGAGCAGCAATATGGCTTCTCCCCTGTGTGAATTATTTTGTGGCGCTGAAGAACGCCTCGTTCTGAAAACTTTTTACCACATTCAGCACAGTCGTATGGCTTCTCTCCTGAGTGAATAACTTGGTGGCGTAGAAGACGGCTTCTCTTTGAAAACTGTTTGCCACATTCAGAACAGCAGTGAAGTTTGATTCCTGTATAAAGTTTAAAAGATAAAAAGTTTTAGTTTTAAACCCGCCGTTTTCATACTGACATTATCTTACAACACCAAATAAATATTGGTTTAATTTATGAACAAACTTTGACAAGAATAAGCAATCATTTCACTTAAGCAGCACGTGATTAGAGACTCAACTTGTTCAGTTTTTTCATTTGTATTTCAACTACTCACCACATAAGCACAATTATAGCAGCCAAGAAGTTAAAAAAGTAAAAATACACAGATCACATGTGACAGGCACAATCAACGAAACTATTGTTGATTTTTTAAACTACATTACAGAATGGCATAATCATTTTGTCATCATATTCTTTAAATATTACAACATTATATATTATAATTATTGCAGGTAGAAAGTAATAATCATCACCCATCATTACATTGGAGAGTGTCATGTCAAATATCTGAAATGAACTTTTATTAAAAAGATTGTGTCTTAACTCTTTTAGGGCAAATTTTTTTTTGTTTATCATCTCCCAGGGCTGAATATTTTTCCAAAAACTAACATTTTTTAAAAAAGAACACAAAGCAATTGTTTAACATATCAAATCAACAAAAAATATTTACTTTTGACAAATGTTATGGTCTTGCATGTTGTATGAGCCTGCATACTCTATAATTTCACATACATTTTACACAGCAAAGTCCTGCAAAGTCTGAACTCGCTCAAAGCAGCCAATTTCAGTCATTGCCACATTGCACTGCTTACAATACGTGTTGCTTTGGTGCCTACTTTTCAATTGTCTGTTGCTGCACTTTCTCACATATATTGTTAGTGTGTACTGTAGAGAGACAAGTCACCCTTTTGCCATCGTGCCATTCCACTGCCACCAAGTTTTCTGCCCGCATGAAAACCGTATTGTCACCTCTTTTCATCTTCTGAAACTTTATGAACTTTATGCATAGCATTATAGCCTGGCTCACCCCATGGGATTTGCTTCTGTTTATTACAGAAGTTAATAAGACTTTGCAGCAACACGTACCTATCACCATGCTACATAACCTGTCCAAAGCCACCAGGGGACAAAGCACGTTTGGACCAATGCTCCCTGAAGTTATATCACCAGTTCTGTCCCATCTCTATTTGTAATACCACAGCACGCTTCATCTCGTCTTTTGTTGTGGGTTTACACTTTGAAAAACTAGAATGTGATACAAACGCAGCCCGCGATTCAAAAATTCCTCTGCCTACCTGTTTGTCTCGTCTGACGGTAGCTGAAAAGCAGCATCAGGAGAGAGCAGCATGAAGTACAGCAGCTGGTGATCTGTCGTGTCCAACAGCAAGCCATGCCATCTTGTGAAGTCCAGTAGCCAGATCGGCTCTCAACAGATCAATGTCTGTGTATTTATCCCATGCGAACCTTGCTGTAGATGCATCGGCTGCGCGAAGGCGCTCAACTGGCAGCAGATCCGCTGGCGTGGCATCGGCTGGTATTTGATCAGCTGATGCCTGCTTCTCACTCTCTTGCTTGATCTCCTGATCACTGTCAATAAAATCCGATTCTGAAAAATCAGAGTCTGACTCCGCGATAATGCGCAAAACATTGTCTGCCGAGTGTTTTCTTTTCTAGACTCGCTTCGCTCCCTTGTCACATGTCGATGCCATCTTGCCATTGTTTACATTTTGCAACTCACGCACATGCAAGGATTAGTTGCGGAGTCAACGAGTCTAGCATTCCTCCAAGCACAGAGGGAATGCCTGTGACGTGACAGTGAGATTTGTCGCCATTAACAGCTGATTATCGCCCTCATCACCTCCTGTCGACAAAAGTCGACATCAGCCCTAAAAGAGTTAATATTTGTAAACAATTAGTCCAATGCCACCTGACCTAAATTTTACTTTAAAAAGAGGAAAAGGATAGTAAAGGCAAAACATTTTAATATACAATGAGAACAGAGTAAAATTTAAATGAATAAAACATGCAAGTCACTAAACAATCCCAGAGATCCACGTGACACCTGACCTGAAACAGCAAACTGGACACTTGGGGCCAAAATGTAAAATATACTTCTGTCTTCATTCCACCTGGGGCAGGGGCTTTATTGTTGCAAATTGATTTAAAAATGGATTTAATGGATTTAATTTCTTCAGCTAAAACAGGGGCCCCCAGAAAATCAGCATCATTTTGTGAGAGTTCTGGTAAATTAAATTACAAAACACAATTACTCCAAAAACAGGAGTTCAGCAGAGGGGAAAGTTTACAAAAACAAAATAAACCTTATCAATTTCCATATATCTGTACTATCACTATATTTTTGCTCGATCTGGGGCATGGAGGCTAACAAATCTCATCTGTGCGGTCTAAGAGCTCACAATTCGCTCAGTTTAGCACCAGAGAGACTGCAACGAGTGCACACGAAATGAATTCTCAACTCTGCACATGATGGTCATTTACCTTCTCTCTGATTTGCATCATTTTGAGCTTCTGTACTGGACCAGAAAAACACGGGTGAATTTAAAATATTATTCAGACGCTTCTCAAGATTATCAATATTACTGTATGCCGAGTGAAAATATTTGGCGGCATTAGCAATAGTCAGGCCTTGAATATGCTCTTTAAAAACCAGTCAAACACAAGGTGGATCTTAAACAGAGTCCCATGTTATTTTACTAGTGGCTGAGAAGGACACTGCCACACACTAACACGTGGAGGCAAATTGATGAATGAATTTAACCAGAAGAAACGAATCTTTAAAACAGGCTGCATCAGCCAAGCTCAAAAGATAATAAATCAGCAACACTTGAGTGCTTGCAAGTAGAAGAGAAGACACTGAGATTAGACAGGAGAGAGAAAATCAGAGAACAGCAATAAAGAAGACCTGTAAATGAAATACATTACAAGGTGCCAAACAAATTAACCCCATAGCCCCGCCAGCAGTCATGTATAATGTAGACAGTAACTCCAGAATCACACCACTAAACCGTATATGCAAAAATCTAAACCAAGGTCTCTCAAATAAAAACACAGGAAAAAATCAACAAGTTCTGCTTATGAGTGGGCAAACATGGAGAGAACTCAGTAAATAATCCCATCCTAACCCCAACACTCACAATACAAGAGTCAATGAGGTGAAAATATGAACAACACATCTGAAGATAAATATGACAGGCAAGCAAATATTAAACAATTGTGGGAAGAAAGTATGTGGATCATGAAAGGCTCGTGTCCTGACCCCTCACAACCCGCAAAGACTCTCTAATCACATGTGTATGTACACACACGAAACACACACATGGAAAAAAAAAAAGGGAAGAAGTAGCCATTATGAATCAATATTCAGGAAAATGTCTAAGCAGTACTGGTATATCATACATAAAACAGTCAAAGTGGCCAAGTACCAGTGACATGAAGGAGTCAAAGGCATTGAGCACCTGTTGTGGGTCAGTGAGATGCCGCTGCACACCAGTGAAGGAAGTCTGAATCTTTGCCAGACAAATCAGGAAAGCAGAAAGATCAATTTGTGGAGCCTTTTTGATCACCTGAGACGAGGTCTTGTGGGGTTGGTGTGGTGATGACTGAATAACTGGGTGTAAAAGTAGACCTTCCACCCTTCAAAAGTTACATTTGAATTTTTGTGTGCATCTTTCAGAATAGTAACTCAGTCAGAACTCGACGTAGACATGTCACTTTGCCTGGCATGTATTCTATGTGCCCGGCCTGAAATTAGAAATGGTTGAAAACCAAAAAAGCCATTATTTCTTCATAAAGCCAAACATTTTCCCACTCTTATTATATGGAACTCCAGTAAGTCTGATGTTGCCTCTCCTTGATCCATCTTATTGTCTGTAAAGTTTCTTATGGGGAGATTGGGTCTCAGCATAAAAGGAATGTATTCTCTGTGTCCTGCTGCTCCACTTGAGTACTGACCTGAATAAAAACTGGCAGGAGTTTCTGCTTTTCGTTTCTAATTTCTACAATATCACTAAGAAGGTCAGATAACCTCCTCTCTTTTGATGCATTCAAAGTCACACTTAGAACTCCATTTTGCTCTGATATAAAGGCCGTCAGTTGATTAACAGTAGAAACTGCTCCAGAGTAATCAATCACCATGCCATCTAAAACTCCTCTGGGCTTTTTTCAGTGGCCTTGAATGCAAAGAACCAGGGAGTGACGTCCGATCAGAACAATTCATATGTCACACCAAAACCACAAAAGGTATGTTGATGCTCTGATGAGACCATTTTTTAGATTAATTTGTAAAAACAGTAATTGCAGGATAGTGTCATGGAGTACTCTTACAACAAAGCCATTATTCAAATGAGCATCATACTAAATGCAAAATGTATACAAAAATAGCTCATTTAAATCACTAAGGCAACACAGAAGAATGAACAGTGAAGTATTAATGCACTGACCCAGAGGAGCACCAGTAATCTAGGAAAAAAAATATAAGATGAAGAAACCCAGGATCAGAGCCATGACTCGTATTAGTGTCTGCTCTGGATGAGGAGTGGAAGGTGAAACCAGGACTGGTCAGCTTTATCACCCACCGATGTCACTAATACAGCCCTTTATAATATTCATGGACGTGCACTATGCTAACTGAAATTAAATGTGTTGCGTTTTACTGTGTATTAAATTTAATAGAGTTCATGTATGCAAATGAAGTCTTATTTAATTATTCATTCTGTGGGCTTTTATTAAAGAATTGCAGGTGTCTGTCACCTTTTTGATTAACTTCATTCACATCAGGAGATGTTCCTGCTAAAATTACATGAAAGGCTTCATTATTCAACTTGGCAGTTTCCTTTACTACTGCTATCCTCTAAAGCCGGCTGGGGCTGTCATCATGACAAACCCCAACAAGCTGCTGTCCAGAACTCCTTACAGTGGTCTTTACTCCCGAGGTCTTGAACATGGTCAATTCAGTTTCTATCGCTTAGATAATAATGCGTATACTGTAAATAGTATAACGGCAAAGATACTAACTGAGAAAAAAATAATCAGGGGATACCAAAACTATGAGCCAAAGGGAGAACTGAAAGAAAGCACATATTTCATAAACAAAGAAATCAGAAAGAAAACAATCTGTTCGAAAAAGCACACACACATGACTTCTTCTGCACTTTCAAATACTCCACAAATACCCAAGCCAACCTTAAACAAATATGATGTCATAATAATCACATGGAGTAAATCTTTACTAAACACAACTTGATACTCATGACAATCAATAAATAACATTAACATTCTAACACACCAAGACTTCTCAAGTGCGTATGTAAAAAAGTCCTATGAAAATCTAAACTCCACCTTTCAATGTCTTTCTCTTTCCATCAGCTGAAATACAGCACTAGCTGAGCAACCTGAACATTTACCATTAAATGATAGACAAGTCAAAGCTGGAGAAATTAAAACTTAAACAATACTAAAGTAAAGCGCAAAAAGGCCTGCTATAAGAGAAAGGGAGATTAAGCAATACATAAGGTGACTGCAGCTTTATTAGAACAATCTGGACGAGAACAGGCTATTCAGCCCAGCAAAGCTCACCAGTACTATCCACTCAATTCTTCTAAAATAACATCTAGTCGAGTTTGAAAGCCCCTAAACTCCTACTGTCTACCACACTACTTGGCAGCTTATTCAATTTTCTGTTCTCTGTGTAAAGAAGATCTTAATGTTTGTGCAAAATTTACCCAAAACTGGTTTCCAACTATGTCCCTGTGTTCTTGTACACATTACAACACAAACAGGCCAGACACAAGACTGTTAGCTAAAGATGCACAGAGATGGACACTTGGTTGGATTAAGCAGCTCCGAGAACGTGTTGCTTAAAATCTTCAATAGAATTTAAATTGCTTTACAGATGCAAGAAAAAGTTTGTGTACCCTTTGGAATCTCCTGAATTTTTGCCCAAATTCCTCATGAGAATGTGTCTGATCTTCAACTACAGACAAACATAATCAACCTGAACTCATAACACACAAACAATTGGACAGTCAATGCTGAACACATCATTTAAACCTTTACAGTCCCATGAAGTCAGGTGTTCAACCAATGAGAGGGCACTGGAGGTGTGGCTTAGAGGCACTCAGACAAATACAAAGAAAGAAATGTGGGTTCTTGCAAAGCTGTCTCTTCTCGATAAAGAACTTCTCATGAACATACAGAAGAAGAACACAAGAAATGTAACAGACAAGAGGAGATCATTCATCAGACCATCAAGCTTGTTAGTTTAGCTAACAGTTAAGCTGTCCCAACATCACATCAAGATAACTCTAAAATTGTCAAGAGGAAATAAAATGAGGAGAAAAAAAGCTGGGAAAGCACGGAAATCCTTCCGTGAGAACACTAAATACAAAGAGGACTGTTTCATTTATGTGAGGTAGAATGCCCAGAGGGGACTGGGCGGTCTCATGGTCTGGAATCCCTGCAGATTTAATTTTTTTCTCAGGCTGTCTGGAGTTTTTTTTTTTTGTTTTTTTTTTCTCTCTCTCCTCCCAGGCCATCGAACCTTACTCTTATTCTATGTTATTTAATGTTGACTTATTTTAATTTCTTACTATGTCTTTTATTTTTCTATTCTTCATTATGTAAAGCATTTTGAGCTACATTTTTTGTATGAAAATGTGCTATATAAATAAATGTTGTATTGTATTGTAACAAAGGGCGATAAAAGTAAAGCTGGGAGAGCAAATACAGGCATTTAAAAGAACATCTTAGATTATTCAGTGCTTTCAATAATTTTCATAAATTACTTGCCCTTTCATTCCGATTATGTAATTTCAAGTTGTTTATATTGTGTGGTTTATTAAGTGGGTGAGACCCTAAGAGGCGAGGTCACACCAATATCACTCCTCAAGGACCACCCCCAGCATATATAATATCAGGAGGTGGTCCTTCAGTGTTTACTCACATTTGATGAGTACTTTATTATAACTATTTAAGCCAACAATATATTTTGGGCCTGTGAATGCTGAAGCCTCCTGTTGAGTTTGGAGTCAGGCTGCCTGGGTTGAGACCTATCTATAGCTAGGCTAGTGAAGGTCCTAAGGCCTCATTTATAAAGCTTGCATACACATAAAATTGGACTTGAAACGTGTGTATGCAACCTCCCATACAAGTGTTAACATTTACAAAAGAAACTTGACAGGGGAACAAACATATTTACAGTAACTCTGACCCTTATATACACAACATTTTACAGAAACTGGGAAATGATGACACCCTCGTTCAAGAAGGAAAAGGCAGCCAAATCAGCTAAATGACGACTCGCAAGAATAATTCAATTTACCAAGCTATTATTATATGCGTTGATGTGAAAAACATGACACCTCAGAAATTACAGCTATGACGTACAGATTGTATTTTAGTTCCCTTAAAGAGAGCCACTGATATGTATTTGCATTGAAGAAATTCTACTTTGTCATCACTTTATATCTGCTAGTTGATGTCACTTCTCAGGGAACTGGCCGACACCTCAACAGTATCTCAGCCAAGCTTCACTCCATTATGCCTGCTGCGCTGGAAGCCATTAACTTACTGCTGATGCACTACATCTCATTTTATACAGTGTGGGTGTACACACATAACACATGACATGTTTTTACCAACACAAAAAGTCAATCTGCAGCTGTGGCCAGCTCTCGTAACACAACTGGAACACTTTACTGCACTCATATTGCAGAAACGGCACCTAGCAAGATTGAAGCTGCTTTTCTTAATCGTAAGCAGTGACATTCCATTACTACACAAGTCATCCAAGATGTGGCTGACAAATGTCACATCTCCATGGTCTCACTCAAACCATGATTCATTTATTTTGAGACAAAATAGCTTTGACAGACGTGATGTTGCTTTAGATGGTGAAGTATGTGTTGGCGAGGTAACCTGCTGTACCCTCAGTGTTTCATATGACCTGACCTGTTAATTATAACAGTAATCATATCATTATATCGCCAGCTGACAGTGGCTTCCTGCACAGGCAGTCTTGCCCTACACCTTTTCCTGAACCCCAGAGAACAGAGGGAGGGCTGTAACTACATGTGTGATCTTTTACTCTCAGATGAAGAGCAAAGCAAGATGTTCTTGAATGAAGGTGATGGGGCCTCAAAGTGTCAGGAGAAAGAGGCTGATCTACCAGCCCATTAATTCTGCAGAATCATGATTGCATACAGAGGGGACAGATTAGCAGGCTCCATATGTGAATGTTTACAGGGTGGCAGGTAAAGGAGTGTTCACATACACATATTTAAAAAGTGACTATGACTTACAAAAATAAATTTTGTAGTAATGTGCATACACCCGGTTTATAAATCTTATATATTTTTCTGGACATACACATTTTCTTGTTTTTTTTTTTAACTCAATTCCATGCAAAGTTTTATAAATGTCACCTCTGGTCTGCCGCACACCATTGCTATCACCTCATGGTAGAATCACAGTTTAGGACTGTTTTGCTTCTGCAGGACCTGGGGCCTCATGTATAACGCCGTGCGTAGAACTCGCACTATAACATGGCATAAGCACGAAAGCCGAAATGTGTTTACGCACAGAAAAATCCAGATGCAGGAATCTGTGCGTACTCCAACTTCCACGTTCTTCCGCTACATAAATCCCGATCAGCGTGAACACTAACGCTCGTGCATGCGCATTATGTAACGCCCCAAATCCTCCCAGAATTACGCCTATTTGAATATGCAAATCAATATAAATCGCCTTAAGCGCAGCCTTCTGTGAAAAGACAATGGGAAAAGCACGGGGAAAATATAAGAATTTCAGCTAATACCAAGTGGAGGCAAAGGAAAAACATACTATTTGTTCAAATAAACCGTGGAATAATCAACAAAATGAAGTTGATCGAGTGATATAGCGTGTTGGAGAAACTTGAAAGCTCACATTCACAAAATCGCACAGTGCCGGAAATAAAAAGAAGTCACATATCAAAGTTGCCGTGAAAAGAAGAGTTGTAAGCCCACTGTCTGAGTGTCATATGAAAGTTTATTAGGGTACAGAGAAAAAGGCACACGGTGGGGAAAAAGCACGAAATGTCAACTTCAATCTCGACATTTCCACTTTAATTCGTAGTTTATTTTGTCATTTAGTAGAACATTATAAACTTCATCTTAAAATTGTTTAATTAACCAGTTTCTCAAATCACATCGTAATTAAAGTAGCACGTTAAATGCTTCGTTTTGTATTTGATCTTCTACTTGTATGTGCTCTGTATGTGTGAATCACTACTTGCTTCTTAAACCGGCTCTCTTCATCCAACTGGACACAGAGTCCATTACATTTGTGATATTACAGCTCTCTGAATAACTAAAATACTGAGATGTATACGTGATATCATTTTCATGATGATAGGAGTTAAAGCACGTTATTAAACATGTGTTTCACTTGATGAAATAATTTATTGCAGCAGTACTCAGGGCGGCTCTAGGCTTGTGGTGGCACTGGGCAGAGGAAGAATCGGTGCCTCCTTCGTCGGCCAATGTCAGTAAGGTAGCTTATCACGGTGGATGGCCACGTCCGTTGCGGACACTGCACAGCAGCCTCGTGCTCATGACAAGCATTTATCTTTTGTCGAAATTTGTCGCGCTTTTAGCTGTGTTGTTATTTTCTCTTTCTGTTTTATTTTCAATATATATTGGCGTGGCCCCCAAGAGTCCTTGCTTTTCTTTCCCCAAGTAACCGATCGCCATACAATCAGCTCTGTAATAGACGTTAAGCCATCTGTAAGCTTAGCGCCGATTCTTCAAAGCGTTTAAAGAACATTGAAATATCTTCGTAGTACATGTTTAATTATTCTATCCTTCACGACACTCCCAGTGAAGAATATAGATTATTTAAATGAAGTTAAAGTTTTATGTGTATAATTTAACAAACATATTTTGCTGCATTTCACCTTAAAAATGATATCGTCATCATATGTAAATCGCGCTTTATAAAGTGGCCCAGATTGTGAGATATATAACTGTAGTGCAAGTTTACAGTGGGGTGATTGTACTTATAAGTACAAACCGTTCTACAAGGAGCAATTGATTGAGTGCATTTAAAGTTCTTGGGATTAAACTGTTTCTGAACCGCGAGGTCCGTACAGGAAAGGCTTTAAAACGTTTTGCAGTGGCTGAGACAGCG
>NC_053161.1:180174644-180193061 GCF_016835505.1 Polypterus senegalus
TTCCACCTATACCTCCACTCTGGGGGTGGTATTTGCAATAATGATGCACATTTATCTGGAGCCAGGTGGTTACAAAGTGTGTGCCATTATCAGTTTGTAATTTCTGCGGTATGCCCCATCTTGGAATGATTTCCTTTATCAAAGCTTTTGACACAGGTTTGGCATCTGCAGGTTTGGAAGGGAAAGCTTCCACCCATCGGGAGAACACATCAACAATTACTAAACAGTATCGGTACTCCTTTGATGGTGTTAATTCAATGAAGTCCATTTAAAGGTGTTCGAATGGACCCATTGGGTTAGGTGTAACAGCGGGACTTACCTGGGTGCCCTTTCCTACATTAAACTTTCGACATAATGCACAGCACCTGTAGAACTGTTCTGCATATGTAGAGAAATCTACAGCTTCCCAATGTTTTTCAACATCTTGATCCATGGTATCTTTTTCAGCATGGTCTAGGCCATGGGCGATTTTTGCCATACCTGGAAAAGAAGCTTTAGGAAGGAAAAGTTTGTTAGTTTGCTTATGGGTCCAGACTCCATCAGAGAGGGACCCTTCTTTGGACCATTTTCTCTTTTCTGTGTCCGCACTATATCTGTACTGGCTAGCACGGCCTCTGTTGTGGCTGATACAGCTCTGAGACAGGTTGGAAGTCCCGCAGCCACTGGATCAAATTTTTTCAAAAATAGGCTAAGCCTTTGTTTTTCTCCATGGAGTTGTGTAAGAACTGCATTCATATATCCCCTTTTCGCCCACAAACAGAGTGAATGGACGAGATAGTCAACAGTCCCAACGCATGCAAACAGTAGGGCACTTTTTTTTTTTTAGTCACATATAGCCTTCTCAGCGTGATCATTCCATGCCACCTGACCAGAAAGGGGGAGATCAGGGGTGATCGCTAAAGTTTGCAAAGGCTGTGCTCTTTCATTGAAGTTTAAAATCCATTGCCGGCAGTATCCTAGAATGCCTAATACAGACACAACCTGTTGCTTTGTAACAGGTCTAGGAAGATTGTGAATGGTGTATATACAATCGCTAGAGAGAGAGAGCTCTTGTTTCACAAGAAACATCATGACCTGAATATTTCAAAGTTGTTTGAATTAACTGCAGTTTTTTTTTAGAAAATTTATGGCCATTTTCTGCTAAATAATAACAATTTCTGAGTATCCGTGCACAATCTGCTTCTGTAGTACTACACATTATATCATTCTACATACTGTATCAATACACTGTCTTTATCTGGCCTTTTAAATTTTGAGCAAGAGCTTATCCAATACACAAGGGCTACAGTATATCCCTGAGGCATAACGGTCCATGTCCAACGGCGGTTTTGGAAAGTAAAGGCAAACCAGAATTGAGAGTCGGGTGCAAAGGAATACAAAATAAGAGTTAGCAAGTCAATAACAGAGAAATAACAGGCGGACGGGGTATCGTAGAAAGAATAGTGGAAGGATTAGTAACAATAGGTGCCCTAGGAAAAACTGCAGAATTAACTTGTCGAAGATCTTGAACAAAACGCCATGAACCGTCAGCCTTTTAAACAGGTAAAACGGGGGAGTTGACTGGAGAGTATTTAATTTGAATGATTGCTCCACGTTTCACGAGATCGGAATGTACGGCGGAGATGCCAGCCTCTGCTGCTGGAGACAGAGGATACTGGGCGATGTGGGCAGAAGGAGGATTTTGGGTAAATCACCAGTGGCTCACAGTGTGCTATCCTTCCATAATCATTTTTCCCCTGGGACCAAAGTGCATCGGGAAGTGAGGAAAGCCAAGAGGGAGAGGTGGTTTGCAATGAAAAAGCAGAAAGGGAAGGATGGCACAATGCACGATGTACTAAAAATCATTTTGAAGCACAAACTTTAGTTATCAAATGATCTGAGGTATCAAAATACCGAAGCAACGTGCAGCCAGTCCGTCCTATTGAACATTGTTCCTCCCATTCCCCAATTTTGACTCAGTGAACGGTGCTAGAATTGGCTAAAGAAAACATGGGGAACCGAACCTCCTAAATATAAAACGCTTTGTGAATATGTGAAGTGCACTGACAGCAGCAGCTTTGTGGATGAGAAAAAATGCAAGGGATATGGAGGGTCTCTGGGCTAGTACCTGAAGAGAGAAAAGATTCTAACCAAGGTGTGTCCACTTCAGCAGGGAAGTACTGGGCAGTGCAGTGGAGGGTGTTGGGGACTTGCAAGTGGGGAAAAGACAGAAGGAAAAGAGTGTAGGGCTTTAAGGAGAATGGTGTGTGAGGAGATGTTCAGGGTCCAGGCTGCAAAAGAGGGCTTAGTGTGGGGAGGTTTGGCACAGGAATTTAGGAATAGAATAGTAAAACCCTCGTTCGGTTAGAGAAATAGAGAGGGAGAGCTTAGTCATCAGATCCCTTCCTAACAGATTAACAGGGCAGAGCTGATTTAATAAAAAACGGTGCATCAAAGTGGAACCACTGGAATGAAGCTGAACCCGAAGAGGTTTAGACACCAGCAAAACATGTGGTTGTCCAGAAGCACTAAGTACAGTCAGTGTATCGTTCGAGGCAGACTAGAAAAGCAGTTTCAGTGCCATTCACCAGCAAAGTCAATAAAGGATCTGTGTCCGCATGGCAAGTGAGCAAAGGCAACTGAAAGAGTGGCTGGGGTCCCTGTGAAAGGAATATCCTCAGGTTCAGGTAAGGAAGGCGGGGAGGAAGCTGATGTGGGCAATTGCGGCAGAAGTGTCCCATCGTAACAGGCAAGATGTAGGTGCTTGATCTGAGGGGAGAGGCGGCTGAGCAGACGAAGAATTCGGATTAGGAAGTAAAATCCACGACCTCTCCCCGGCTCGCCCTGTTCTCGGAAAAATCCACGTCCTTCACGCCCTCGACCCCTGCCTGAGCTCCACCTGCATAATAATTCATTTGTGCTGCGATTAACTTGGTCTGAGTGTCTGACTCTTTTTGTTTAGTCTGTCGTTCAGCATGCTCCGCGTGTCTTTTAACTTCATCAAAAGTGGCACTTTCATCCAAATACAGGACGTGCGTACTTTATTTTGAATATCACTTCTGAGTCCTGACACAAAAGAAGGAACTGCTGCCTTGTTACGGTCATCTGGGCTGTCTAAGCCAGAATGACTTGTCATCAAGTCCTGAATGCGGTGTGCCCATTCATCTACCGTCTCATCTTTCTTTTGTTTGGCAGCTGAAATAAGGTACCAGTCGGTGCCCTTTTTATATTTTGCAGCTAAGGCATTGGGCAAGGAAAGGACCCTCATTATTTTGTCCACGAGGCAATGCCTCATTCCACTGCCACTGTTCTCCGTTATGCTGCCCATGATTGACAGTAGCCCAAATGGTGCCCATCTTTCTGCGTAGCACTTGGGTCCACTCGGCTGCACTGGGTTTGTACATATTATGTAGCTGCTGCACCTGTTCCACAAACTTCAACCCACGATTACCTTAGGATCAGGCAATTCGGACGCTACGTCTTTCAGCTCTTGAATATCCCAGTTACGATGTATCATTACAGTAGTGGGGTTATTTCCTGGGGCAGTGTGGGATCGTGTCGGGGTTAGGAACCTCAATTAAAGGGCATGAAAATGTGGGTGCTAAAGGTTTAGGGGACTTAAATAGGTAAAGTTTTCAGGGACTTATCTCTGAGGGTCTTGCTTCTAGTATGTTGTGAAATGGAGGGCTTTTTGTGTGAGTTAGAAGAGCCTCCCATAGCCCCTAACAAGTGGCCGTCAGTCTCATCATCAGGATCTGTAAGTGAGGAGGGTCACATTGATATTGTTCATCAAAGAAATTGTCAGTAGCTGGGGCATCGGTAACCACAGGAGCCGTTGGGGCAATGTGAATGTGGCGTGGAAGGGGTTGTGGGTAAAGTGTTGGGGAAGAGAGCATGGATATAAAGGGTCTTTTTTATCACTCCTTTTCCTCCTTCCTTCAGACTGGGGTCCCGTATCAGCCTGCACTTTCTGTAAAGCTATAAGCAGCTCTTCTTTTCCTTTCTATTCTTAAGTTCAGCAACTAAAAGCTCATTCCGTTTCTGTGCCCTTCCAACGTACGGTCTTTAATAACCAATTCCCATCTGTCATAATATCCATCCGATAAGGACCTCCATTACAACAACCCTGTGTATTTCTGCACAGTATTTTTCTAATTCCTGTATCTCATTCATATCTCCGGTTCCTTCCACTGGCCATCTACCTGCACTGTCCTTTTTCCACTTCCTACATGCCTTTTTTTAAATCTAATCCTGTCTTCTTTTCAATGAGCTTTCTAGGGACCAGCCTTTCGATCCCGACAGCGCACTAGGAGCCTGGCGATCCCCCGAAAATAATCCTTCTAACACTAGGTTTTTAGGACTCTTGGGGGACTGTTTGACTGGCTTGCTAATTGTTTTTCCCATAGTGAGTGGCAGGATCTCAGCAGAAAGTGACTCAGCCCTCGATAAACCCCTTTCCACCCGCGTCCGCTCCTATTCCCGGATTACAGCTTCAGGTGACTTCGTGTCCGTTTATTCGCATCAGCAGAATCCTACATCAATACGCCCCGTGGAGTCCAGGATATGGAGGTTTTAACCCGATCCCTTCATCAGACGGTTTGTATGCGTCAATCTGCCAGGGTATTGTCTCCGTCACCTTAGCAACCCGTTGAAACAAGAGTATGACCAGACAGCAGATGAAAAACTCGACCTCCCGTTTATTTAGACACACATTCTCTAAATACGCCCTTTCACCCCCACTCCTCAAATTATTATAGGAGTGCCACTCGCCCTTTCTAATCCACTTCACAGGGGTGACTAGCTAACATTCACACTGTGCCGTTTTCCGTAGGGTCCCAAAGTCACTTCCGTGAGTCCCTAGAACCCTCCTATGGGTCTGATACAGTATGCTTCTTATTCTTTATTTTGCATATGCTTTTATTCCTTTTCCTTCTATATTCATATTACTTCCAGCACACCAGTCAAACTAACAGGAATCCCCCGATCTACTCACCGTGACTCCATCCACCTGCCTGGAAATGCCCGTCAAGTCGTGCCTCGTATCGGCTAGGAGGAGGTCAGGGACTCCCCACGCAGGAAACGCCCAAGGCAGGCCAATCCTACATTTACCGAAGCTGGACCCGACCCGGCCGGAATCGGCTCCACCACGGTCCTCTGGACGATCCTGCACATGAGCCGTCTGTCGTCTCCTGCCCCACGCTTGGCGCCAAAACTGTGGACGAAATCTCAGACCCGACAGCAGGTGTGGTTATAAAGCAGCTTTATTTTCAGAGTCACGGTGAGAAGAGTTTCAGAAAAGCAGACAATCAAATATACATGACAGCGTCAGGGCTCTTCTGAACCCCGTCTGTTGGGTGGGGTCCAGTTTTATACCCCTAGAATGCGTGATTTAATATCATTATAAAATGTAATAGTCAACACATTTATTATACACAAGCCTTGGCCCCTTTAATGTCCCTTGTAAAACTTGATTTCTTGGCTCCTTTTGTTATGGCGTTCAGATGTAAGCTAAGGGAAAACGTGATAAGGCAGACTCATGTGTGGAATGCTTAGACCTTAAATCCTTTGTACAAATATCTCTCTGTTTGCTAAAACAAAGCAGACTTTTACAGGGTTATGTAAAACTTACTTCTCAGACATGAATTAGTACAAGGGAATGAAGAGAACATTCGTCTTCCACAGCTGATAGAGGACAGAAATACACTATTCTGTGTTTAAGCTGACTATACAATCCTCCAGTTGTCTTTGGCTATCTAATCCAATGCTTGGCTAGCAATTCTAACTGCTGAGCCCCTGTGTGCCAAATTTAACATGCACATGTGAATAAATCCATACCAGTGAGCATAGAGACAGTGACATTAATATTAAAGAAAAATGTAGTATAACAGACGTCATGTGGTGTTGGGGGATAGAGAGACGGTTCTTTCTGTTTATTTTCAGCACCATTCGTCTGTTAAACAGAATAACATTTTACTTGTAGTGAATTTAGAGAAGAATATAAACTAAATATAGTCTGAATCGGTTCGCAGCTGAGTGTGAAGCGGCTGGGATGAGAATCAGCACCTCCAAATCCGAGACCATGGTCCTCAGCCGGAAAAGGGTGGAGTGCCCTCTCAGGGTTGGAGAAGAGATCCTGCCCCAAGTGGAGGTCTTGTTCACGAGTGAGGGAAGAATGGAGCGTGAGATCGACAGGCAGATCGGTGCGGCATCTGCAGTGATGCGGGCTCTGCATCGGTCTGTCGTGGAGAAAAAGGAGCTGAGCCGTAAGTCAAAGCTCTCAGTTTACCATTCAATCTACGTTCCTACCCTCACCCTTGGTCATGAGCTATGGGTAGTGACCGAAAGAACGAGATTGCAAATACAAGCGGCTGAAATTAGTTTCCTCCGCAGGGTGTCTGGGCTTTCCCTTAAAGATAGGGTGAGAAGCTCAGTCATCCGGGAGGGGCTCAGAGTAGAGCCACTCCTCCGAATCGAGAGGAGTCAGATGAGGTTCCTCGGGCATCTGATCAGGATGCCTCCTGGATGCCTCCATGGCGAGGTGTTCCGGGCACGTCCAACCGGGAGGAGGCCCCGAGGAAGACCCAGGACACGAAGGAAGGACTATGTCTCCTGGCCTGGAAAAGCCTCAGGATTAACCTGGAAGAGCTTGAAGAAGTGGCCGGGGAGAGGGAAGTCTGGGCATCTCTGCTCAAGCTGCTGCCCCCGAGACCCGACCTTGGATAAGCGGAAGAGGATGGATGGATGGATATAAACTAAATAAATGTAAATATATATGTTGTCACAGACAGCTGGGGTCCTTACCCCGCCAGGATGCCTGGAAGGACCGGAAGGTGGCACGTATATCTTTCGGGCCACGATGGGGCAACCACCCAGGATTTCGAGAGGACCACAGGAGAAGAGGGAAAAGTTTTTAACTTGTTGGGACCCGTGGCCACCGCCAGGAAGCGCCTTAAGCCTTGTGGAACCTGGAAATACTTACTTCCACCATACTAAGCAAGATGGCGGAGGAACCTGCCAGGGACGCCCAGAGTGCTTTCGGTGCAAAGGGTAGCACTTCTGCTACACCAGGAAGTGCTGCCGGAAGGACATCATCAGCCACCTGGAGTACATCCGGGGAGGAATAAAGGGGCCGCCTTCCTACAATCGAGGAGCTTGAGTCGGGAGTGGGAGCAGGACTAAGATCCCAGGAGGAGAGGAAAGTCGGCCAAGGACTGAGAGAAAGAAGCCCATATTGTGGTGATTATTGCTGTGTGCATTGGGTGTGGTGTTCTGGACTGTGAACCTGAGTTTATTTATGATTAATAAACGCGTGCAATTGATAAAGATGTGGCTTCCGACTGGTGGCGTCCGGGCAAGTCTCACAGTATTTAAAGTGAAATTTAAAATACACATTAATACACTTTTATTAGTGTGGAAAGTGAATCTTTTTAGTGCGAGAGAAGAGTTTGCCATTCTGTACTTGAACTGCAGCAGTTGGAAGCACAAGGTCAGCATCACTGAGGCTTTTCAAGTTGGGATTCCATCTCAACGCCTCCTCTGATAAACGTGTCACTGGCTTTACTGGTCTTTGGATTTCTAAGTGCTGAACTGACTGACTGTGCGTAATAGAGTTGTGTAGATTTGATTTAACTATTGATGTCAATAATAAAGGACACTTTTATTGTTAAAGATCCTTCATTAAGTTCTGTATATTTGAAATTGTCTGCTTATCTGATTTTAGCCAATTCATGTCATCTTCATTTTTTCTTTAATTTTTATAACTGCATTGTACAGTTTTATTCCTTTTTTGTACAAGTAAACATGTCTCTCCCCATTACATTGTTCTTTTATTTCTATATAATCTATAGAAGTAGGCGTCCTGCAGTTTTAATACTTCAGATTCAGTATATTCTCTGCAGTCTGTTTGTTAAATTAATCTTCTTTGTTTGTTCTTTATTTCAATTCAACTGACTCATCATTATTGTTAATTGTAAATATTTCTTGACATGGTTGTACAATTTATACTGAATATTATTAATAAACTTTTGTTTTTGGCAGTGACAATACTGAGTGTTCAGTTTCATTTGTGCTGGCCCAGTCTTCTCGTGTATTAACACAACTAGAACTGAGAGATTTAAGCAGAGCCTCCACTTTTATCATCATGGACTACAAATGGCACACTGGACTTTACTGGACTGCGGTAATCCTACAGGATAACACAGCTTGGAAATTGAGCATCCTGATCAAGACTTTACTGTTCACTTACAAACACAGTCTACAACAATAAAGGTCTTACTTCTCTTTATTTACAAGTCACATTTTCAATAAAACTTGCATTTAAGATAAATGGAGAGTCAGAACTTTTGAAGCTCAGTATTCTAAAACCACAACTGACAGCTAGAAGCTTGTTATTCTGAGGTCCTGACATGAAGTGTGTGTCTGTGTTTATATTTATCAACCTAATATATCAGTATCAACCTACGACATATGAGAATAAAACAAATGCCTTACCAGAAATATCATTGCCAAAATAAATTCTCAGCTGACTGAATGATTTAATGGTTCAGACTTGACAGCCTCAGTGCAGTGTGTGCTAAACTGAGCAGTAAAGTGGAGTCGTCTACAGCTGTACAGGTTGTTATGTCAGGGCCGTCTGGTCAGTTTGACTGGAGTAGACACACTCGGTGGGCTCTTAATGTGCCGTCTGCTTGGGTAGTCAGATAGGATGATGTCCAGCTGAACTATCTGCCATCTCTAACTTGTTACCAGTCGTGATGCTGAAGCACATCAGTGCCTGCTGTACAGTTGGACTCCTGACCTCCTACAGTCTCAGAGACCCTAAAGACAGGCTGACGTGTTCAGCACACCACTAGGACCTGATGGTGTCAAATGGAGGCTCAATGAGATATGAACTACAAACAAACATCTGTCAAGTTTCGATCTCTAAATGTAACTGTTGTATAAGTAATATGTATTGATCCAGGCCTTTAATGACCTCTTGGGCACAGCCATCAGCAGTGTGTCTGTCTGCGGAGAGAGAGTCGACCTCATTGAGAGGTTTACTTACCCTGGCAGTGACATTCATGTCTCTCATGACTTGTCCTATGAAGTCAGTAGATGGATTGGGAGAGCATGGGGGTCATGAGGTCACTGGTAAGGGTGTGTGGTACTCCCAATATTTATGCAAAAGGATAAAGGTCCAAGTCTTTAGAATGCTGGTGCTTCCTGTTTTGCTATATGGTTGTGAGCCATAGATGCTATCCAGTGACCTGAGATGAAGACTGGACTCCTCTGGTACTGTGTCTCTTCAGAAAATCCTTGGGTACCGTTGGTTTGACTTTGTGTTGCTCATGGAGTCCCGAATGAGTCACATGACCTGCATTGTGAAGGAGCGTCAGTTACACCACTACGGGCATGTGATACATTTCCTCGAGGGTGATCCAGCTCATAAGATCCTCATTGTTGAGGACCTGAGTGGTTTGACCAGGCCAAGGGGTCACCCACGTACCTCCTGGCTGCGGCAGATAGAGGGTCGTTTCCAGAGGGTGGGACTGGACTGCGTGTCTGCCTGGGGAGCTGCCAACCGGGATCCTGAGTTGTTTCATTGTGTAGTGAGTGCAGCAACACTGTACCAGTGCATGTTCTCCAACTTGAATATGTATTATAATAAACTTGTCTTTGATGGCCAAAAAGATGTATTAAACCCCTCCCCCCCCCCAAAAAAAAAACAACACAGTGTGTGTATATATATATATATATATATATATATATACACATATATATATATATATACATACATACAGGTATATATATATATATATATATATATATATATATATATATAAAAAATATATACAGTATATACTCTGTCCTGCTTTTTTTTTTTGTTAGTGTTATGTGTTTGTCAATTATGTAACTTACACTTGGAGTGTCATCAAAACTGGAGTTAAATTCCTTGTATGTGTGCATATTTGGCCAATAAATGTGATTCAGCTAAGTGTTTGCCACATTTATTACAAACTGCTTCTCCCTGTTTGAATTCTATTGTGAGTCATAAGGTTGTTTCTTTGTAAAAACTCTTTGCCACATTTACAGCAGTCATTTGGCTTCTCCCCTTTGTGAGTTTTATTGCGGTACAGAAATGGCACTAATGCACGTTGTAAACGACATTCTGATATCCTCTGATGAAGGAAACTCCACAGTAATTCTGTTGTTAGACTTAAGCACAGCGTTTGGCACCACTGACCATTCTATTTCACGGTACAGGCTAGAAAATGACGTTGGGCTCACAGGCCGTGTGCTCGCCTGGTTTAGTTCTTACAAATCAAATCGATTCCAACACGTACAGAAATGTGCTGACAGGACTCCATCATTACACACAGAAGTGAGATATGGTGTCCCACAGGCCTCAGTACTCAAACCTTTACTGATTTCACTTTTCATGTTTCCACTGGGATCTCTCATTAGGAAACTTCATGTTAATATTCACTCGTATGCAGATGACACCCAGTTATACCTTTCATCAAAACCAAATGAAGGTTCTCTGATGTTGTCTTTAATGAGTTGTGTTAGTAAATTAAATGAGTGGATAAGTTAATTAAACAGATAAAACAGAGATGTTAATTATTGAAAAGAGTGATGCTAAACAAAACAATATTTCATTATCATTTACCTCAGTTGGAATCACCATTAATTTTATTGAATCAGCCCACAATCTTGGTGTTATTTGTGACTTTAGTATGTCATTTAAAGAGCACATCTCAAACTTGTCTAAGTCATGTTTCTTCCATCTTAAAAATGTTTGGATATTAAGGCATTTTCTAAATAAGGAGGATTCTGAGAAATTAATTAATGCATGTATCTCTAGTAGGATTGACTACATGTACAATACTTGTAATTTGCTCAAAGCACATTAAAAAGTAACAAAAACATTGTTTATATGTCCAAATCAAGAGCTGTCTGAAACTGAAACATTAAACATTACATAAAACAGATGCCAATAAGTGCTGGATTTATGAACAAAATGGACTTACAGACAGACTGCTGAAATGGAACCTGTTTGTAAGTAGGAGATCGACTGTAATGGTTTACACAGCCTTAAATAATCTCACCCAGTCCTACATTTGGAATCTCTGTCTGTCCCCTTACACTCCCAGTCATAACCTCAGATCTTCAAATGAAGGCCTACTTAGAATTTCAAGATCCAATCTGAAAAGAACTGGTGAGGTGGCCTTTACAGTTACACACCTAAAATTTAAAATACTTTATCAATAGAAATTCACCAGGCTAATACTGCAGAACATTAAACATAATGATAAAAACTCATTATTTTAAAATGGCTTTTTCATAGCTACATTTTAGTTGTATCCCTATCAGTCTATATGGACACTGGATTATCATTTTTCTCTGGGATGTGCAGTTCCATACTAATCTGTACTGTTCTCTGCTGCCTTCTCCATTTCTTCTGTGGTGACGATTTGCTCCACCATCTCCTGATCAACATACCACACTGCCTCATGTTTATGGATTGAATGGCGGTGTCTAAGGTGTGCACATGGCCATCATCATCAAAGTCTTCATGTGAAGCATGTAAACCATGAGGACTGATTAAGGTACAATGTTATCTAGAATGTCTAGTGGTGGCCGAGCAGTATTTTGGCCTTGGATTCCATGCAGAATTATTTCTCTGGAAACTCCTAACTGGAGTTTTTTAATTTATTTTTTTGCTTTTTTCTGTCCACTTGGCCATTCAACATTAACTTTTTCATTGTTACATACTGATTATTATTGCCTAATCTCATTTATGTTTTATATTAACTTCCTACTTCTTACATTTTATAAAGCAGTTTGAGCTACGTTGTTAATATGAAAATGTGTTATATAAATAAATGTAGATGTTGTATCCAAGAGGTTGTTTCTCCATGAAAACTGTTTGCCACATTCAGAACACCCATATGGCTTCTCTCCTGCGTGAATTTTAATGTGCATCAGAAGAGTATTTCTGTGCCTGATTTGTTTACCACGTTCAGCACAGCAATTTGGCTTCTCTCAGGTTTCATTCTCAGGTGTTTCCTATCAAAACAGGAGTGGACTTCACTCTTTAGTTAGGACAGTCTCATTGTACTGCTTAACTTCTCACTCTCGTAAGTTTCCCATAAGCACTCAGTGTACAACTTGAATTGTTTCTAATAAGGCTTCTTTTTGCAGGTCATAAGGAGGTATTGCAATTTGTCAAGATGGGCCTGAACGTTTTTCTTTATCATTTCTGTTCATCTTAGAACAACAGGCACTTCTTCCATTTTTGTTTTGCCATCCACATTTCATTTGTCATATTTCAGACTGCATTTCTTGGTAGTTTATTTCTTTTTTACCTCTCCATTCTTAGGACTGAGTAATCACTAGGAACTAATACTTCTGTTATCCAAGATTTTTTACATCTGGTTTTCTGACCTCTATTTTTCAGTCAGTCAGTATTTCTGTTATACAAGTGACCTGCACCCTCCTCATTTTCCATTGTGCGATCTCAGTTGTGTTCCCAGTGTCTTTCTTGTGCTGGTAAGTTGTACTTCATGCAGAGTTTCCAATGAATGAGCCTGGCCACTTTGTGCTGATGTGCAGTGTATAATCCTTCAGCAATCAGTACCTTGCACCAGGCAACAAGATGTGTGAATGTCTGTAGCTCTTTGTGGGAGAAGTGACAATTATGTTTTTTTTTTTTTTGTTTTTTTCTATTTTTGATCTCAACCACTTTGTGTCCAAGTCACCGTTTTGTACAACTATGACGAGGCGTATATCTTTTGGTCTCAGTTCGCCTCTCATAAGCCATGCATGAGTAAGTCCTGATTCCACCTGAGGCTGTTGGAGGAGGGCAGTGTATTTACCACTTTACTCATAGTTTCCCCAATTAGATCTTTTCTGTTTTCATCAAACTTTTTGAATTTTTTCTTCTGTTGCTTAGCATTGCATTGTATTCATCTGTGGACAAGGTGAGGGGATTTCTGTATTTTTTTTCTCTCTTGTGTGAATTCTTTGATGTTTCTGAAGATTCCTTTTCTGTGTAAACTTTTTACCACATTCAGAGCAGCAATACGGCTTCTCTCCTGAGTGAGTTTTAATGTGTATCTGAAAATTACTACCATTAGAGAATAGTTTTCCACATTCAGAGCAGTAATATGGCTTCTCCCTTGTGTGAATTATTTTGTGGCGTAAACTGCTTCTCTTTGAAAACTGTTTACCACATTCAGAACAGGCATATGGCTTCTCCCCTGTGTGGATTCTTTGGTGGTTCTGAAAACTGCTTCTATCTGAAAACTGTTTACCACATTCAGAACAGGCATATGGCTTCTCCCCTGTGTGGATTCTTTGGTGAATCTGAAGATGGCTTCTCTTTAAAAACTGTTTACCACATTCAGAGCAGCAATACGGCTTCTCTCCTGAGTGAGTTTTAATGTGCATCTGAAAAGTACTACTCTTAGAGAATAGTTTACCACATTCAGAGCAGCAATATGGCTTCTCCCCTGTGTGAATTCTTTGATGGCTCTGAAGACTGCTTCTCCGTGAAAAGCTTTTACCACATTTAGAACAGCAATATGGCTTCTCTCCTGTGTGAATTATTTTGTGGCGCTGAAGAACGCCTCGTTCTGAAAACTTTTTACCACATTCAGCACAGTCGTATGGCTTCTCTCCTGAGTGAATAACTTGGTGGCGTAGAAGACGGCTTCTCTTTGAAAACTGTTTGCCACATTCAGAACAGCAGTGAAGTTTGATTCCTGTATAAAGTTTAAAAGATAAAAAGTTTTAGTTTTAAACCCGCCGTTTTCATACTGACATTATCTTACAACACCAAATAAATATTGGTTTAATTTATGAACAAACTTTGACAAGAATAAGCAATCATTTCACTTAAGCAGCACGTGATTAGAGACTCAACTTGTTCAGTTTTTTCATTTGTATTTCAACTACTCACCACATAAGCACAATTATAGCAGCCAAGAAGTTAAAAAAGTAAAAATACACAGATCACATGTGACAGGCACAATCAACGAAACTATTGTTGATTTTTTAAACTACATTACAGAATGGCATAATCATTTTGTCATCATATTCTTTAAATATTACAACATTATATATTATAATTATTGCAGGTAGAAAGTAATAATCATCACCCATCATTACATTGGAGAGTGTCATGTCAAATATCTGAAATGAACTTTTATTAAAAAGATTGTGTCTTAACTCTTTTAGGGCAAATTTTTTTTTGTTTATCATCTCCCAGGGCTGAATATTTTTCCAAAAACTAACATTTTTTAAAAAAGAACACAAAGCAATTGTTTAACATATCAAATCAACAAAAAATATTTACTTTTGACAAATGTTATGGTCTTGCATGTTGTATGAGCCTGCATACTCTATAATTTCACATACATTTTACACAGCAAAGTCCTGCAAAGTCTGAACTCGCTCAAAGCAGCCAATTTCAGTCATTGCCACATTGCACTGCTTACAATACGTGTTGCTTTGGTGCCTACTTTTCAATTGTCTGTTGCTGCACTTTCTCACATATATTGTTAGTGTGTACTGTAGAGAGACAAGTCACCCTTTTGCCATCGTGCCATTCCACTGCCACCAAGTTTTCTGCCCGCATGAAAACCGTATTGTCACCTCTTTTCATCTTCTGAAACTTTATGAACTTTATGCATAGCATTATAGCCTGGCTCACCCCATGGGATTTGCTTCTGTTTATTACAGAAGTTAATAAGACTTTGCAGCAACACGCACCTATCACCATGCTACATAACCTGTCCAAAGCCACCAGGGGACAAAGCACGTTTGGACCAATGCTCCCTGAAGTTATATCACCAGTTCTGTCCCATCTCTATTTGTAATACCACAGCACGCTTCATCTCGTCTTTTGTTGTGGGTTTACACTTTGAAAAACTAGAATGTGATACAAACGCAGCCCGCGATTCAAAAAATTCCTCTGCCTACCTGTTTGTCTCGTCTGACGGTAGCTGAAAAGCAGCATCAGGAGAGAGCAGCATGAAGTACAGCAGCTGGTGATCTGTCGTGTCCAACAGCAAGCCATGCCATCTTGTGAAGTCCAGTAGCCAGATCGGCTCTCAACAGATCAATGTCTGTGTATTTATCCCATGCGAACCTTGCTGTAGATGCATCGGCTGCGGGCTCAACTGGCAGCAGATCGCTGGCGTGGCATCGGCTGGTATTTGATCAGCTGATGCCTGCTTCTCACTCTCTTGCTTGATCTCCTGATCACTGTCAATAAAATCCGATTCTGAAAAATCAGAGTCTGACTCCGCGATAATGCGCAAAACATTGTCTGCCGAGTGTTTTCTTTTCTAGACTCGCTTCGCTCCCTTGTCACATGTCGATGCCATCTTGCCATTGTTTACATTTTGCAACTCACGCACATGCAAGGATTAGTTGCGGAGTCAACGAGTCTAGCATTCCTCCAAGCACAGAGGGAATGCCTGTGACGTGACAGTGAGATTTGTCGCCATTAACAGCTGATTATCGCCCTCATCACCTCCTGTCGACAAAAGTCGACATCAGCCCTAAAAGAGTTAATATTTGTAAACAATTAGTCCAATGCCACCTGACCTAAATTTTACTTTAAAAAAGAGGAAAAGGATAGTAAAGCAAAAACATTTTAATATACAATGAGAACAGAGTAAAATTTAAATGAATAAAACATGCAAGTCACTAAACAATCCCAGAGATCCACGTGACACCTGACCTGAAACAGCAAACTGGACACTTGGGGCCAAAATGTAAAATATACTTCTGTCTTCATTCCACCTGGGGCAGGGGCTTTATTGTTGCAAATTGATTTAAAAATGGATTTAATGGATTTAATTTCTTCAGCTAAAACAGGGGCCCCCAGAAAATCAGCATCATTTTGTGAGAGTTCTGGTAAATTAAATTACAAAACACAATTACTCCAAAAACAGGAGTTCAGCAGAGGGGAAAGTTTACAAAAACAAAATAAACCTTATCAATTTCCATATATCTGTACTATCACTATATTTTTGCTCGATCTGGGGCATGGAGGCTAACAAATCTCATCTGTGCGGTCTAAGAGCTCACAATTCGCTCAGTTTAGCACCAGAGAGACTGCAACGAGTGCACACGAAATGAATTCTCAACTCTGCACATGATGGTCATTTACCTTCTCTCTGATTTGCATCATTTTGAGCTTCTGTACTGGACCAGAAAAACACGGGTGAATTTAAAATATTATTCAGACGCTTCTCAAGATTATCAATATTACTGTATGCCGAGTGAAAATATTTGGCGGCATTAGCAATAGTCAGGCCTTGAATATGCTCTTTAAAAACCAGTCAAACACAAGGTGGATCTTAAACAGAGTCCCATGTTATTTTACTAGTGGCTGAGAAGGACACTGCCACACACTAACACGTGGAGGCAAATTGATGAATGAATTTAACCAGAAGAAACGAATCTTTAAAACAGGCTGCATCAGCCAAGCTCAAAGATAATAAATCAGCAACACTTGAGTGCTTGCAAGTAGAAGAGAAGACACTGAGATTAGACAGGAGAGAGAAAATCAGAGAACAGCAATAAAGAAGACCTGTAAATGAAATACATTACAAGGTGCCAAACAAATTAACCCCATAGCCCCGCCAGCAGTCATGTATAATGTAGACAGTAACTCCAGAATCACACCACTAAACCGTATATGCAAAAATCTAAACCAAGGTCTCTCAAATAAAAACACAGGAAAAAATCAACAAGTTCTGCTTATGAGTGGGCAAACATGGAGAGAACTCAGTAAATAATCCCATCCTAACCCCAACACTCACAATACAAGAGTCAATGAGGTGAAAATATGAACAACACATCTGAAGATAAATATGACAGGCAAGCAAATATTAAACAATTGTGGGAAGAAAGTATGTGGATCATGAAAGGCTCGTGTCCTGACCCCTCACAACCCAAGAAGACTCTCTAATCACATGTGTATGTACACACACAAAACACACACATGGAAAAAAAAGGGAAGAAGTAGCCATTATGAATCAATATTCAGGAAAATGTCTAAGCAGTACTGGTATATCATACATAAAACAGTCAAAGTGGCCAAGTACCAGTGACATGAAGGAGTCAAAGGCATTGAGCACCTGTTGTGGGTCAGTGAGATGCCGCTGCACACCAGTGAAGGAAGTCTGAATCTTTGCCAGACAAATCAGGAAAGCAGAAAGATCAATTTGTGGAGCCTTTTTGATCACCTGAGACGAGGTCTTGTGGGGTTGGTGTGGTGATGACTGAATAACTGGGTGTAAAAGTAGACCTTCCACCCTTCAAAAGTTACATTTGAATTTTGTGTGCATCTTTCAGAATAGTAACTCAGTCAGAACTCGACGTAGACATGTCACTTTGCCTGGCATGTATTCTATGTGCCCGGCCTGAAATTAGAAATGGTTGAAAACCAAAAAAGCCATTATTTCTTCATAAAGCCAAACATTTTCCCACTCTTATTATATGGAACTCCAGTAAGTCTGATGTTGCCTCTCCTTGATCCATCTTATTGTCTGTAAAGTTTCTTATGGGGAGATTGGGTCTCAGCATAAAAGGAATGTATTCTCTGTGTCCTGCTGCTCCACTTGAGTACTGACCTGAATAAAAACTGGCAGGAGTTTCTGCTTTTCGTTTCTAATTTCTACAATATCACTAAGAAGGTCAGATAACCTCCTCTCTTTTGATGCATTCAAAGTCACACTTAGAACTCCATTTTGCTCTGATATAAAGGCCGTCAGTTGATTAACAGTAGAAACTGCTCCAGAGTAATCAATCACCATGCCATCTAAAACTCCTCTGGGCTTTTTTCAGTGGCCTTGAATGCAAAGAACCAGGGAGTGACGTCCGATCAGAACAATTCATATGTCACACCAAAAACCACAAAAGGTATGTTGATGCTCTGATGAGACCATTTTTTAGATTAATTTGTAAAAACAGTAATTGCAGGATAGTGTCATGGAGTACTCTTACAACAAAGCCATTATTCAAATGAGCATCATACTAAATGCAAAATGTATACAAAAATAGCTCATTTAAATCACTAAGGCAACACAGAAGAATGAACAGTGAAGTATTAATGCACTGACCCAGAGGAGCACCAGTAATCTAGGAAAAAAAATATAAGATGAAGAAACCCAGGATCAGAGCCATGACTCGTATTAGTGTCTGCTCTGGATGAGGAGTGGAAGGTGAAACCAGGACTGGTCAGCTTTATCACCCACCGATGTCACTAATACAGCCCTTTATAATATTCATGGACGTGCACTATGCTAACTGAAATTAAATGTGTTGCGTTTTACTGTGTATTAAATTTAATAGGAGTTCATGTATGCAAATGAAGTCTTATTTAATTATTCATTCTGTGGGCTTTTATTAAAGAATTGCAGGTGTCTGTCACCTTTT